>NW_027187348.1:2128026-2211754 GCF_028583685.1 Petaurus breviceps papuanus
TCTCCTCCTCCTCTCCCACTCCTTCATCTCCTGCTTCTTCATTTACTCATTCCCTCCTCCTCCTTTTTGAAATTCTCTTTCTTCTCCTCCTCTTCCTGCTCTTTGTTGTTGTTGCTATGCCCTTGATTTGCTTAGTGCCTTAGAGCCTTAGAGTCTATAATGTGCTCATACATATCATGAGAGGTGGAATGGTACACTGAGAATTGGGCTGGATTTGTAGTCAGAATGCCTGAGTTCAGATCCCAGCTCCACAACTTATTCGCTGTGTAATCTTGGCCAAGTCACTGCACTTCTCTGCCTCAGTTTCAACATCTGCACAAGGAGAGGGTTGGTCCAGACAGCTTCTAAGGTCCCTTCCAACTCTAAATCTATGATCTCATGGCTTCATAGGATTAGAGATTTTTAAAGGTAAAAGGAACTTTGGATATTCTCTAATTCAGTCATCTCCTTTTAGGATAGAGGAAACTGAGGCCTGGAAAGGGGAAGAGACTTACCCAAGGTCCCACAGATAGTAGGTTCTTAGAGCCATGGTTTGACTTCAAGTCTTCTGACTCTAAGTCCAAGGCTCTTTCTATTATTTCATGTTGCTTTTCATTTTACAAATAAGGTAACTGAGGCCTAGAATGACAGTGACTTGTCCAAGGTCATATAGCTAATAGTGGTAGAAGGAAAACTTGAACCTAGGCTTTCTTACTCAAAATCCATTGTCATTTCTGCTATCCCACTCTGCAGCTTTTCTAAGAGATGGACCAGAAGTCTTCTTGGGCAGCTAGTGGTGCAGTAGATAGAGCACTCGATTTGGACTCTGAAAGACCTGAATTCAAATCTGACCTCAGATGCTTACTAGCTGTATGACCCTGGACAAGTCACTTAACTCAGTTTCCTCATCTTTAAAAATGAGCTGGAGAAGGAAATATAAAAGCACTATGGTATTTTTGCCAAGAAAACCCCAAATGGGGTCACCAAGAGTCAGACACAACTGAAAAGACTGAACAACAACAAAAGTCTTCTTGATGATTCCTCCCACCCCTGTTCCCAAATCTCATCTGTCTATAGCTCAGCTCAACAGAAACCACTAATGAATAATTGGCATCTGCAGAGGAGAATAAAAATATCTTCTTGTCGAAGAGCCAGGCAGGGGAGGGACAAGCCTAAGGTCAGAGGGTCTAGCTCGGGCAGCTGGCAAATTGGCTGGTGCTGGTCCTTCCTCTTTTGAACTTGCAGAGGCTACAATGAAGCTGAAGCCAAGGGGGTGCCCCTGGGGAAGATGGAATGACCCTAGGGGACTGAGGTGGCTGCTTATTCTGGGAATCTGGCTGTCCCTTCAAAGGTTAATTGTCCTTAGCTGGTGTTGAGCTGGAAAAAGGGATTTGGCCATCAGCAGCTTTAAGTGGCCCTCCCCTCTGGGATGCAGTGCCAGTAAAAACCCTTCCTTTCCTCTTTGACCCCTGGGCCTGATCTCCTGAGAGCAGCAGAGGCCATGCACAGACGCCCCTCTTCTCTCTTTGTCCTCCTCTCCCCTCCATCACTTTTCAGGCATGGCTATGTTCCACAATGGCTATATTTGCCACCCAGCTGTGGCAAATGCTGTGGGTGGATTGTTTGTGTTCTGCTGAGAGCTCTACCACAAGCTCCCCAGCTCCTTGCCAGTAACTAAGAGCCTAAGCAATGCTGGGGAGGAAGATCACCTGCTGCCTGGCGCCCACACACTCTGGTGGCCCACACATTTGGGAATTCTCAGGATCACCCCAGGTCCTGTCCACAGACTAAGACTGAGAATCCCTGCCAGGAATCACTGTGTATGAAAACGGACCTGTGCTTCCTTGGTGATCCCAGCCTCCTGGGCCACCTCAGGTTTTGAAAACAAAGAATGAGATCATCTGTGGGCACTGTTAAAAGGAGGCAGTAATGATAAAAGCTAGCATTTCTATAGCACTTTAAGGTTTGCAAAGACATTTACAAATAAACAGTTGATCCTTAAACAGGGACCCTGGGAAGCCAATGCTATTATTATCTCCATTTGATAGATGGGAAAAATGAAGCAGACATGGATGTCAACTGACTTACCCAGGGGCTTATAGCTAGTCAGTGCGAGAGGCAGGATTTGAATTCAGATCCTCCTAACTCCAGGGCCAGTGCACTATCCACTGTGCCACCCTTATGAGGGAAATACTGTCATTTACACAAACTTCTCATAGGATTTCTGATGATTAGCATTTGTGATATCTTATGTTAGGGGCCTGTTATGTGCCAGGCACTTATGCTAGGATCTGAAGTTACAAAGGCAGCTAGGTGGTACAATGGGTAGTGCTTTGGCCCTGGAATCAGAAGGACCTGAGTTGAAAATTAGCCTCATACATTTAATAACTTTGTGATCCTGGGCAAGCCACTTAACCTCTGTCTGCCTCAGTTTCCTCAATAAAATAGAGATAACAAAAGCATCTCCCTCCCAGGATTGTTGTGAGAATCAAGTGAGATAATATTTGTAAAGGGTCTAGGACCTTGTCTGGCATATGGGAGGTGCTGAATAAATGCTAGTTATAATAATAATAATTGTAATAGTTGTTACAATACTTATGATCTATATTATAAAATATAAATTATATATTATAATATATTGTGTACAATATATTATATTTAATATATAAATTATATTTTATTGTATAATAATATAGTTGTTATTATTACAAAGATACAAATTAAGTAGTCACTGTCTTCCAGGACTTTACATTGCACTGAGGGCGGTAGGAAATAAATATACAGATAAGTAAATAGAAGATCTATACAAAATGAATGCAAAGGAATTTTAAGGTAGGGGACAGGGAGCACCTTACATTATAAATACAGCATTTTTAATCCTTTAGAACACTGTGTTCCGGGACACCTGAACAATGCTGGGGATATAGTTGCCTGATTAATCCCACCTCATGGTGAAGACATCCTGGGCTTGGGTGGAGCAAGGTCACTTGGGTTGGAGTCTTGGTCAGGCTACTGATTAACTCCATGATTTTGGTCAAGTTGTGACTGCCTGCTTCCTCTTCCTCTGTAAAATGAGAAGCTTGAGTCAAGTGCCTCCTGAGGGCACAGGTCAAAGCTTTTGAGGTGGATGTTTCCTTATAGGTCCTCTATTGACCAGCATTATCTTACAGATGAGAAACTAAGGTCTAGAGAGGATAGGAAACCCATAGGACCATAGATCTAGAGCAAGAAAAGACTTAGTCTAACCCTCTCATTTTACAAAGGAGGAAACTGAGGTTTTTGTTGTTGTTCAGTCATTTTAATCATGTCCAGTTCTTCATGACTACATTCAGGGTTTTCTTGGCAGAGATACTGGAGTGGTTGGCCATTTCCTTCTCCAGCTCATTTTACAGATGAGGAAACTGAGGCAAACAAGGTTAAGTGACTTGCCCAGGGTCACACAGCTAGGAAATATCTCTGGCTGGATTTGAACTCAGGGAGATGAATCTTCCTGAGTCCAGGCCCAGCACTCTATCCACTGTGTCACCTAGCTGTCCCAACTGAGGTTTAGGGAGCTTAAATGATATACCCAAAATTACACAGGAAGTAAATAACAGAGGTGAGATTTGAACAGAGGTTCTTTGCCTCAAGGGCCAATGTTCTTTCCGCTCTTCCACACACTGAACTTGCCATGGTCTACACAGACATTAAGAGGCAGAGCTGGAATTCAAATTCAAATCCTTTCACTACAAATTTAAGGACCTTTCTATTGTACACACTGCCTCTCCTTCCAGCCCTAAGAGTTTTTAATGAGTCTCTGATTCTCCAGGGCATTCCAGTTTCTGCTTACATCCTACCTTTGGAATATATGATCATTACCTTTAATAACACCTTAAAATGGGTTGAGAAATACTTCCGTGAGTCTTATTTCTCCCTACCCTTCTTACCGGCTCAGTTCATTTTCTTCCTACTGTAAGTATCCTTCCCCTTTGGGTCATCTCTGCATATGTAGGACTAAACACTTTTTCTGTCATCGTGTACTTTCTGTTCTTTAGAGCATTAAAATTACTTATTATCTCTTGCATTAGACTGTAAGCTCCATGAGAACAAGTTACTGAAGACAAATTTCTGTGAGTATTTGTCCCTGACAGAGAATCATTTGAAAGACTGCCCACTTTTCCTGAAGTGGTTCCAAGACTTTCTTCTCTTCAATGCTCCATCAGATTCTCAAATTATACCAGGAAGGAAGCCTAACTTAAGGGCTAATATACTTTAACATCTGCTAATTTTTTAACAAGATAGGTCTTCTAGGGCTCTTGACTATCTGCTGACAATAGTATGGGAAGCTGTCAACAAAAGGTAAGGGTCAGGGTTACAGCGCCCCAGGGCCTAGGAAGCAGCTAACACATGTCAAACTGTGCATCTTGAATCTGAAAGTAGGGAGCATTTAGTTTGTCTCATTGTATCCTGATAAACCCTAGGTTAAGAATTATCTGTAAAATAAACGAGTGGGACTAGATGATCTCTAGTATTCTGGGACTTGAGGATTTTCATTGACAGATAAGGAGACAGAGGCCCAGAGAGATTATATGACCTATCTAAGGTAACATAGATTGTGACAGAAGCCAGATGTCCTGGCTCTCAACTCAAGGAATGGTTCTTTCCAGGGATTTTGTCTTCTCTTTGGGAAGAAACCCCTTCGTTGGAATTATTCATTCGTTCATTCGTTCGTTCGTTCATTCATTCATTCATTCATCATCTTTTCCTGGTTCCAGATTATGTTAAACAAGCTGTAGGAGGAATTCTCTTAGCCCCTGTGTTATCTGGGTCAGGTTCTACTTTAAGCATCCTCTCCTTCTTGTTCAGTTGTTTTCAGTCATGTCTGACTCTTCACAACCCCATTTGGGATTTTCTTGGCAAAGATACTAGAGTGGTTTGTCATTTTCTTCTCCAGCTCATTTTACAGATGAGGAAACTGAGGCAAACAGGGTTAAGTGACTTGCTCAGGGTCACAAAATTCCTAAGTGTCTGAGGTCAGATTTGAACTCAGGAAGATGAGTCTTCCTGACTCCGGGCCCACCACTTTATCCACTATGCCACCTAGCTACCTTAATTTCTGTCATTTTTCAGTCATGTACAACTCTTCTTGACCTCATTTGATGTTTTCTTGGCAAAGATACTGGAGTGATTTGCCATGTCCTTCTCCACCTCATTTTACATTCCCTCCTTAGCATATAACAAAATGATCTGGGACTCAACTGTCTTGCATTGGGAGTTATGACACCTGGACCTACCTACAGGCTCTGGCATCACATTCTCAACATTACCACCCCCATATGCCTCAGTTTTTCCATTTGAAAAATGAGTAGAATTGTTCCTTAACTCCAAATACACCGGCAAAGTGCTTTGAGACCCTTAATTTCCCCAAGGCTTCTAACTGGGCAAGGTTCTTTGTCTTATTTATGTGCACTGACTTGCCATAGAGGACCCCTCTCTTCCAGTGGCCCTGTTATTCCTGTGTCAATCAGGAAGCTGCCCCCTCACCCACATCCTGCCCTCCCCTACTCCAAACCACATCTCTTGAATTAATCTGTCAGTCAGTCAGTCATTCAGCATAGTGACCAACTCCAATACACAAGGCCTTGTGTTAAGCAACATTGGGGACCAGGAGAAAAAATATGATTTGGTATTATGCCTACAAAGCTTACAAGGAAGGATAATGTGGCATCCACACAGATAACTCTAGTACGATCTGGAAAGTGCTGCCAAAATGAGCAGAGTGCACCAAGTGAAAGGCAAACCAAGTTCTGGAAGAATTTGGGAAAGGGAGAGATCCTTCCTAGTGAGGGGCAGGATAATCAGAGAAGGCTTCATGGAGGAGATAGCATTTGAGGTGGACCATGAGAAATGCTTAGGAATTTGACTGGTAGAACCTGAAGGGAGGAAGGGCAGTATTGCAGAGGCAGGAAACAGATTGTGCTGACATGGAGTCAGGCAAGCACTGGATATGTTCAATGTTCAGAGCTCCAAGTGGTCTTAGTTTGGGTAGGGGAGATGAAAGGGCTTAGGGGCAGATAAAGCAAGAAAGGTCGGTTGTGGTCAGAATAGAGAGGGCTATAAATTAATAATAGTAACAATAATACTATGGAGAGGCAGCCATTGAATAATGGCTAAATAGTTAACCCCCAAACCAGGAAAACCTGAGTTAAAGTCTTGTCTTTGACATCTACTGACTTTGTGACCTGGGTCAACACTTAATTCCTTTGTGATCTAGGCTAGAGACATCAAACAGGCCCAGGGAAATGTGGCCTGCAAAATAGTACCAAGTGTACCCAAACCTGCAGATTAAAATGTAAGTGGGAAATAGTCAACAAAATATATTAAAATGCAATAAAACCTAGATAATGTTACTTTTTAAAACTGTTAGTATGCGGCCTTCAGGGATCCTCAGATATGATTTAGTTGCCCTGGTTCAATTTGAGATTGATACCCCTGCTCTAAGCAATTTTCTAAGACCATTAGTTGCAGTGTAAAGGCTGACCTGCATTGGTAGAGGGAGCTTCCTCATCTGTGAATTAATTCCATGTGACTAATCACAAGGGCAGCTAGGTGGCGCCATAGTGTAAGAGCCCTGGGCCTGGAGTCAGGAAGGATCATCTTCCTGAGTTCAAATCTGGCCTCAGACACGTACTAGCTGTGTGTCCCTGGGCAAGTCACTTAACCTTGTTTGCCTCAGTTTCCTCATCTGTAAAATGAGCTGGAGAAGGATGTGGCAAACCACTCCAGTATCTTTGCCAAGAAAACCCCAAATGGAGTCACGAAGAGTCTGTTCAGGACTGAAGAATGAACAACAGGAAATCATAGGTCCACTCCCTCCTCTGTCTAAATAACAGCTGACATTTACATAGTATGCTAAGATGTTCCAAGCACTTTACACTCATTTATTTCAGCCTCCCAATAATGCTGTGAGGCAGGTAATCAGCATATTATTATCCCATTTTCCAGATGAAGGAACTGAAGCTCTGAGAGCCTCAGGGTTGCAAAGCTTTTAAGTGTCTGTTACCTAGGGAGGAAATAAACTTTGTTGCCATAAGAACTCTCTGTTAGGCAACATGCTAAGCAACATACAAATTTCATCTCATTTGATCCTCACAACACTGGGAGGTAGGTGCTGTTAGTATGCCTATTTTACTGATGAGGAAACTGAGGCAAATAGCGTTTAGGTGACTTACCCAGGATCACACACCTAGCAAGTATCTGAGGTGGGATTTGACCTCAGGTCTTCCAGACTCCAGAGCCAAAGCTCTAACCCTTGTGCAACCTAGCTTGCCTTGGGCACCCTTATCACTTATCCCGCCTAGGACTTCGTTTGCTCACCTGTTAAACGAGGGCGTTGGATAGGAGTGCTCCTGAGGTCCTTTCCAGTTCCACATCTCTGTCCAGACTCCCAGACCAGCTCCATTCCCTGTGTTGGGGCTCCTTACTCTTCCCAACCTCCCTGGGTTGGATCAGTACTGCTCCTGTCTGGCTGCTCTGCTCTCCAGACTGGGCCACTTTGCAGATTGAATGAATGGTTGCCAATTTCCATTTTAAATGTTAATGATTTGTATTATTTTAAAATGTTTGTGAGCCTGAGGCCTCCTCGCCTAAGGCCCATAGAGCACGGGAGGAGATAAATAAACAAACCAGGAAGGGAGTTTTCTGCAAACACTGGCTCCCCCAGCTGCTCCCAGAGGAGGCCAGCCTCTGAACCCAGTCCAGATGGACTCTCCAGTGGGCTGTACTGGCCCTGGGGCCATAGAAGGGGCGGGGATATCTCCCAGCCTAAGTCCTCTTTGTAGCCAGGGGCAGCCCCAGCTGAGCCCAGGGAAGCTGCAAAGCACCTAGTAGGCCCTCTGCACCACAGCTTGTTAATGTGGGGAAGCTAGGCCTTACTGGAAAGATATTAAATATTAACAGCAGCAATAGAGACGCAGGTAAACAAGGGAGAGTTATTTCATTTTAAGGGCAACAGTGTTAACTCCAGCTGCTGTGACTGGAATGAGCTAGGGAAGAACAGGGAGAAGGCATTTAACTGCTCAGTCATAACTTTTTTAATGGGCCAGCAAAGTCCATGCAAGGAAGCCCAGCAGCATGGTCTGGCCCAGGCTGGGACTCAGAGGGACTCCTCTTCACCACCACAGCTGCCACATGCACAGGGAGAGTGGGATGGGAAAGAGAGGAGGGAGAAGAGAGGGACACAGGGATAGAGACAGAGACAGAGAGGCAGAGAGAGGGAGGGAAACAGACATAGAGACAGACAGAAAGAGAGAGACAGAGAGAGAGAGCACCAAACCTCCTATCACTTTTGTCTAAAAGGTTTGCAGGGCCTTTCAGTGGCAGCCAGAGCACAGCTTGGAGTCAGAGACGCTTGTTTTCAATCCTGCCTCTGTAAGTTGGATGGGGGGGACAGGGTATGGGGTAGCAGGGTACCTAATCGGGGTACCTCTGGAGCTGTCTCTCTTTTATACCTTGATAGTCACACCCACATTCCTTTTCCTCTCTTGGTAATCTCTTACCAGGTCGTGTCCACTTGGGTTACTTACCTTGTCTTACCAACTGCCTTCTCCTCCTTGAGCTATCTAGAGCTGGAAGGCACCTTAAAAGCTTATAGTACAATCCCCTCATTTTATAGACAAAGAGACTCAGGCCTAAAGAGGCTAAGTGACTCATCCAAGATCACACAGGTAGTAAGGCAGGATTTGATAAGAGTAGCAGGCAGGATTTGAACCCAAGTCCTTTGCCTCCAGAGTCAGAGCTTTTTCTACTGTAGCACACTCTCTCCTTGTATTTCTACTCATCTTTTTCTTCCTCCTTCTCCTCTTCCCTTCCCCCACTTTCTTCTTTTCACCTTTCTCATTGAGACCTTTTCCTCCATCCCTTCCTCCTTCAGCCTGTGTCTATCTTCTTCTCTTGGTCCCCCTTAGACCCTTTGCATCCTTGAGTTCTCCCATCTTCTCCTCTTCTTGTTCTTGAACCCAACCCTTTCACTTCCTTCTACCCTAGTTCATCTTCATCTTCACCTCCTTCCCCTTCAATTTGTTGTCAAGTCCCCCTCCTTTTCCCTTCACCAAAGTTAATCTCATACATTCTTCACAAATTCAAAGGCCTCTTCAAAGGTGATCCAAAGATTATCTTCAGAATTTCTCCTTCTCTGGTTCTTCTGTCTCCCAATCTTTTCTCCAAATAATTTTCTTCCATAGAAGCCAGAACTAGACAGTATGGCAGGAAGCAAGTACCTCAGCTCAGTGGGAAAAAAAAAAAACAAAAAAACTGGACTTAGGGATAGAAACTCAGAGTGTGACATTAACTAGCTGTGTGGCCATGGGCAAATTGCCTGATCTCTCTGACATCAATATTGCAAAGCTTATTTGTTAAAAAAAAAAAGGCATAGATAAATAGAGATAGTTGGTTGAATAGATTCATAGGTGAAACATTTTTAAAGTGCTTACTGTGTGCTAGCTACCTTGCTTAGAAAGGACAAATTCAGACAAGACAGTCCCTGCCCTCAAGGAACTTACATTCTAATGGTGGAAGGGGGGATGGGTTAAGAAGGGTACCTTTATGGGGGCAATGCAAAAGGAAAAGAGAAGAATGAAGAGCCAGGAAAGTGAGTCCAGGCATTAGTAAGGTAAAGTGTGGCTGCTCTCCTTCCTAAATGGTGGCCCTAAAGAGGGAGTCACCAGTCAAGAGAGGAAGGTCTTTGGTCAAAGGGGTCTGTAGCATGGCAATTCAGAAGGCAAGGAACAGGTGGAGTCAAAGTGAGAGTCGAGGCATGAGAGGTCATAATAATATTTGCATTAAAAATAATTAAATTTCTAAATTATTAAAACTTACATGATAATGAAATCAAGTAAATTACTTAAATGTGAGCCACTACTTTTTTTTTGTCAAACCTATGACTTCATTGGTATAGAGAGTTCTGGGTAAAAACTTGGTCTACCAGTGCAAATTGGCACTGCTTTGCAACTCAGATCATTAGATCATTGCCTGAGGGCATTGAGAGATTAAATTATTTGTCTAGGATCATATAATTGGATGTATCAAAGGTGAGATTTTAACGCATCTACCTGACTCCAAGGACAGCTCCCTAGACACTACACTATACAGTGCTAATTCCTGTATTTTCCTCTTCACAATTATAGGGCAGTGAGGTGAATGTGGTAGGGGTTCATGCTATTCATTCTTCAGAGGGGGAAATTGAGGCCCAAGGTTATTGAGTAATTTGCCCATATAGTAAGACACTGATAGAACTGGAACTGACAAGAAACCAGATCCTCTGACCTTTCAGCCTGTGGAAGGAATCACTTGTTAGCTGATATCTAAATCCTGACTCTTCTAATGTCTGAGGAATATCACCAGCCTCTTAGGGATGAGCAAAACATCAACCCACCCATCTCTGGACAACAAACTAGGGTTGGATAGAACATTTGACTACGAAAAAAAAGAGCAGAAATAAAAATGAAAACATGGTAATAACTCGTAAAAGTATGCAGGAGGGTATTCCCAAGTTAACCCTGCCCCATTCATATACTGGTAAGCAAGGCTGCCTAGTGAATAGAGTGCTGAGCCTGGAGTCAGAAAGACTCAACTTCCTGAGTTCAAATCTGGCCCCAGACACTTCCTGGCTATGTGCCCCTAAGCAAGTCACTTAACCCTATTTTCCTCAGTTTCCTCATCTGTAAAATGTGCTGGAAGAAAATGGCAGACCATTCCCTTATCTCTGCCAAGAAAGCCCCAGATGGGGTCACAAAGCTTCAAACACAACTGAAAATGACTGAACAACAGCAATTTATATCCTTGTTTGTTTTCATTATATCCACCCCGCCTCTTCCTCAATCCCTCACCCTAGGGGCCTAGAATTGGGAGGAGGAAACATTTTCTAGTGACTTGGTACACACCCTGACACCTAAGGATGATGGAAGAATGAATGGGTAATTCTTTGTGCAGTGTGTGCCTTCCATGGAGGATTAAAGAGAAAGAACTGTACGGAATGAGGATATTAGGGTCAGGAGAGCTAGAACTGGAAAGGTCCTCAGGTTCCTCCTAATCCAACCTTCTTTTTCACAAAATGAAGGAGCTGGGGTTCAGAGACAGGATATGGGCTGCCCAAGGTCACCCAACCAGTCCTAAGTAGTAGAACATGTCTCAGATGTAGGCCCTCTGACTCCGGAATAGAGATGGGCTGAAGTATCTATTGGGAGAATTACCCAAGGCAGGGGAGAGCCAGAACCAACTTGTGCAGCCTCTCAAAATGATTATGAAATTTCAGCGTGAGCATTTACACCTTGGAGGTGGAAAAAAAACCAAAAACCAACCTATTTCCCAGAGCTTGAATATTGCTTTGTTGATTATTTAGATTTAATAAAGTGATGGAGAAAATGTTAATAATGCAGATTAAAACTAAAAATATGTCATGGATACACTTTACCAACACAGAATGCCTACAGAATCACAGATTCATCATCAGAACACCCATGAATTCAAATACTTTTTCACAATTTGTGTCCCTTAGGGAGAGGGATAAACCTAGTACCCATCCAGGTCATAATTGACAGTCTTTATTTTAGTCAAAAAAAATTTTTTTTTTTTGCTTTTTGGAGAGGGGAAGGTAGGGCAGTTGGGGTTAAGTGACTTGCCCAAGATCACGCGGCTAGTTTTGTATTAAGCATCTGAGGTCACATTTGAACTCAGGTCCTCCTGACCTCAGGATCGGTGCTCTATTCACTGCGCCACCTAGCTGCCCCTCAAATTCATAGTCTTTAATAAGCTGTTTCCCCATGGCTTATTTATTCATTCATTCACTTATTGGATAACTCAGGAAGTGTCTGGGGGATGTCTACTATGTCTGTCAGGGACAGAATTGAACAAAGGGCCGACAGGCAACTGTCCAAGTGAGATGCCCTTTATTAGGAGGGCCTTGAAGCCTGGTAACAAAGGGTTCTTATGGCTGGCCTCCATTAATTTCAAAGACCTAGAGAGAGGGCTCACAGCACCTTTTCAACCTATGTATGTTCTCCTTCTTATTGACCTGACAGTGTATCTTTAGGACCACCCCTAGCAAACATTAGACAACCCTGATTGGTGGACACTTTAATAAGGGGGTGGGTAAATAGTTCTTAACTCCTCCCTATTACTTCATAGGGGCAGGACTAATCCACAGGATCAGCTAGGGAGAGAGGACTGACTTTCAGAGACAGCCGATCATGCCCCTCTAACATTCAAGGACTTCTAACACCCCATAGACCCAACTGACTCTTATAACCTTGGCTAGAAAAATATAAGTCATCTCAATCGGGGTTTTTTTTTTTTTTTTTTTTAGATCAGGTCACTCCAAACTTTGATTAGGAGAATCAAGGACATAAAAGTCATTCTCCCAGAGGGGTGGGGCTTAGCTAGAGCTGGCTCTGTTTATGGGGTAAATAACCAAGACCAAAGTGGAGGGAGTGCTGGTGCATGATTTTTTGTTTGCAGATGATTGTGCACTCAGTGCAGCCTGTGAAGCTGAGATGCAACAAAGTATGAGGCTTGTGCTAATTTTGGCCTAACAATACCAAGAAAACACAGGTGCTCCATCAGCCACCACCACACCATCCATACATGGAACCATTTGTTACAGCAAAGGGAGAAGTTTTGAATGCTGTGAGTAAGGTCACTTAACCTTGGTAATGTACTTTCCAGAGAGGTACACATGGGATAGACAAAAGCTAGAGTCCCTGCCCAGGTGGATGCCTTGGGGACTGGGAGAAATCACCTTACTTAGTTACTTCAGAAACTGCCTGACCTTCAAAGTGGGATCTGAGGAAATGAATGGATTCACAGAGAAATATTGGTTATAAATAATACAATCATACAGTTTCATCAGTGAAAAGTATTATGAAGGAATACAATGCTGTATTCATATACGATCTGACTTTTGGTGGATGTTTCCTTTCAGAAACATTCTTAAATGAGCTAAAAGGGGGCAATAGTAGTAGTTGTCCTTTATACTTGGAGGACTAAAATGACATCACTATGTCAGAGCCAATGTACAACGTGTCCTACTGTGACTGATCAGACCAATCGGAGCTCAGAAGTCTCTACCAAAAGTCAGGCACAAATAGTCCGCAAGAACATTTGGGATGGAGATGGTTCTAAATTTGCACATCTCACATCTCTTTTGAGCTTCTGCAATTCTGCTTTGCTCATAGAGCACAGCACCTTTTTTGATGTGGGCATGCCATGCTGGGCGATCCTATGCCAGTGTCTCCTCTATCTCGATTGATTTCTAAGTTCTTCAGAGAGCGTCCTTCTTCTGACCTCTGTGTGAGCACTCACCTCGTGTGAGTGCTCCGTAAAAGTCTCTTAGGCAAATGTATTTTTGGCATTTGAACAGCATGACCAGTCCATCCAAGCTGAGCCTTCTGCCGTAGAGTTTGAATGCTTGGCAGTTCAGCTCAAGAAAGGACCTCAGTGTCTGGTACCTTATCTTTTCCAGGTCATTTTCAGAATCTTCCTAAGACAATTTAAATGGAAGCAGTTGTTTCCTGGCTTGGCGCTGGTAGGCTGTTCAGGTTTCACAGACATACAACAATGAGGTCAGCCCAACAGTTCTTTAGACCTTTAGTTTGGTGGCCAGCCTCATATCTTTTCTCTCCCACACTTTCCTTCAAAGCCTTCCTAACACTGAACTAGCTTTGGCAATGTGTGCACCAACCTCATCATCTATGTGTACATCCCTGGAAAGTAATAGTACCAAGTGTAAGTGAACTTATCTACAACATACAGAATGTCTCCATTTGCTGTGACCAATGGTTCCATGTATGGATTGTGTGATGCTGGCTGGTGGAGAACATCTGTTTCCTTGATGTGAATTGTCAGGCTGAAATTAGCACAAGCAGCAGAGAATCAATCCATAATCTATTGCATCTCAGCTTCAGAGGCTTCATTGAGTACACAATCATCTGTGAACAAAAAGTTATGCACTAATTCTTCCTTCACTTTAGTCTTGGCTTGTAACCTTTTCAAGTTAAACACTTTACCATCAATGTGGTGGCTGACATTTTTGTCCTTGCTGAAGGCATCTGGCAGCATAGCTGAAGACATCATGCTAAAAAGCATGTGAGCAAGCACACGGCCTTGCTTTACTTCATTAGTGATTGAGAAAGCATTATCCAGAACCCATGCAAGCATGCTGTTGTGGACCTGGTATACAAGACTGATGAACTTCTCCAAGCAACCAAATTTTGCCATGATCTTCCACAAGTACTCACAACCTACAATATCAGAGGCTTTGGTCAGATTGACAAACATTGTGTACAGACCTCTGTTCTGCTCCTGGCATTTCTCCTGGAGTTGCCAAGTAGTAAAAACTAAATCAACTGCTCTATGTAAAAATGGTATGGATGATGTCACTGACATCACTCCCTCTTCCAGAGCCATCACAGTCCAGTGGCAAGATGAAGTCAGGATGACTGGTGATGGCTTAGGTGGTAGTGGATGACCTTTGCATCTTTAATATGTAACCAAGCCCTAAGCACTCCACAGCACCTTCATCAGCCACTGTCATGGCTGTTGGAACAAATTGTTCTCATCTGCCCATTTTGCTGGAAGAAGTCTTCACATGCTTGGGGTAGTGTGATAGTAATGGCAATTAAAGATTCCCCTGTATTGGCTTGGTTTTCAAATTGATTGTGTTAAAACCCAGAGTTTGTTAATCCCACCTGTGGGATGGACTTGTTGATGTGAAAAGAAAGTCCTGAACTGGGAGGAGCTGGTGACGTAGAGGCAGAAGAACTTTTTTTTTTTTGGAAACAGCACCTCGTGGAGAGGGAGAGACTAAGAGAATTGCTGGTGGCCGCTTTGAATTGCCCTGGACTTTTGAGACCTGCCCCCTGAGCTGCCAAGGACTAAGGAGACATGGCTGTTTTGCTGGTACTTTGTCTGTCTGTTTTGATGTTGTTTTGCCAGATTTGTCCACTGGTGAAAGACTGTCCTGTTGAAGAAGTCCTGGAACCTGGCTTTTGGTTAAGAAGTCCTGAGACTGTCCTACAGACAGAGAGTGAATACTGTCCACTGGTGAAGGACAGTGCTGTTGTTGCAGGGGTCTGGAGACTGTCCTGCAGACAGAGTGAATACTGTCCACTGGTGAAGGGCAGTGCTGTTGTTGCAGGGGTCTGGGAACCTTTCTGTTGGTTCAGAAGCCCTGAAGAAGGATTTTCTTGTTGTATGTTTACAGAAATCCTGGGAGAGGGCTTTGCTAATGTTTTCAGGGGTTCTAGGACTGTTCTACAGACAGAGGATGAATTAATGAAGGGACTGGCAATGTGTCTTGTGGCCTTGCTAAGCCTTGTCTCCCCAGGAACTAAGATTGCTGAGAACTTGCCTCGTGTCAAGATGAAGAAAAGACCTCCATTTGGGTATTAAGTGCTGTGTTTAAACTTGATGTAACTCTGGGGTAGATTCAATTGAGATCCAGGGGTGGGGAACTTTTGACCTTTTGGTGCTCTGTGATTGACAAATGAAGGTACTTTACTTATGTTTGGAAACTAATCTCCATTTGAGAAGAGGGGCTTTGTGGTGGACTTAATGAAGGTACAGCCTAGGGGTGGAGAGGTATTTAGAACAAGGACTTTGTAATTGATTGAATGATTGGAAGGTCCTGGGGTGGGGTGGTCCTTGGAGATTATTTAATCTCGCTTAGTAAATGCTGTATTTGGAATGATGTCATGTTTTGATCTTCTCTGTTCTTGGTTGGTCACTGAATAAAATGGAGAGCACCTATGCTGGTATTTTGAACCTGGGAAGTTGCCTTTCCTTGGCATTACATTACAGGTAGACACCAACCTAACTCACTGATAGGGTTAGGCCCAGTGGTTACCCTCAGCCTGGTTTAGCCTGTCTGCTGACACGGTTTACCAGGGTGTGACTACTGCACATGCCACAGCTTCTTGGAGACATTGGTGAGAGTTGGGTGGTTAAGGTGGACACCAAAGGTGGGAAGCAGACCTGAAAAGGGCTCAGCAGCTCTCATACCAGAGCTACTAATCTTCCCTGGACACTCATGTATCCCTAAGTGGGGGCACAATGAATGGTTCATCATTTATTAAGGAATGACCCAGATGAGGGTTGTGCAAGGGTGAGCAGCCTGATGTAGGAAGCTCTGGTGTAGTGAAGAGAGAGGGCTTGGGATCACAAGACCTGTCTTTAAGATTTGACTCTTCTATGTGACCTTTGACAACTTAGTTCTCTGGACCTTAGTTTCTTTGTCCATAGGATAGGAAGATTGGACTGATGCTTTCTTAATTCCCTGGAAGTTCTAATTTTTTTATATTCTAAAGGAACCAAGGAGAATGGGACAGTACTGGATCATGATATAGGGAAGCATCATTTCGTTGAGGAGAGGCTGGTGTATTAATGAGATCATTGTAGGATATCTCCATCCCATTCATTCTTTCATCCCTTCTCTTTCATTCCTTCTACCTCCATCTCCTTCACCTTTCACCCTAACACTCCAGTTTACCCATGTGTGACTTTCCAGGGGAATAAAGAAAAGGACATTTTCCAAATGCTTTAGGATCCTCAGAATGTAGGTGCATAAAGATTCAGAGTTGAAAGGGCTGTGAGAGGTTATCTAGTCCAATCCTCTCTTTAAAAAAATAAACAAGGTATAGATACCCAGACAGGAGAAGTAACTTGCTCAAGGCCACACAGGTATTAAGTTGTAGGGGCAATATTTGAACCCAGGTTCTCCGACTTCAAAACCAGATTTATCCTACCCATCTAGACTCCACCCCCACTCTGTACCAAAGGACAATGGCTGGAAGGCTATTAGGTAAATAGATTTAGAACCACAAGGGACTTTAGGGGTCTTCTAGTCCATCCACCATTTTATAGACAAGAAAACTGAGACTAGCAAAAGAAGGAAGGAGAGGGAGGGAGGAAGAGAGAGAGTAGGGGAAGGAAGAGAGGAAGAGAGAAGAGGAGAAATGAAGAGAAGAGAGGGGAAAGGAGAGGGAAGGAGAGGAGAACAGGAAACATTTCTGTAAGATTCCTTTTCATCAGAATCTACCATTTCTTTCCAAATCACCTTATATTCATGGGGAATTGAGGAGTGAAGAGTGTCTTCCTAGCTAGAGGTTGGGAAGTTTAGGCAGAGACTAGAGACTACTCTGGGTCTCTCACCTTGTGACTTTAGGAGCCAGCTCCAGGCTGGCAAGCCCCAGCAGATTTGAACTAGTAGGAAGGGCTTCAAGTATCGAACCAGTGTCAGATGGCATCTGCTGCCTGAGGATGGGGCAAGCAAGGTTCAGAAAGGCTTATTACCAGCAAATTGGCCAGTAGGTGATGAATCTTCTTGGCCATGATGACCATGTTGGTGACAAAGATAGAAAAAGGTCAGGATTCCTATGTATCCCCCTAAGTATCCACATTCTGGGTCCATAGTGATGGTGATAAAGTGGTAGAAAAGGGAAGGGCAGTGAAAAGGATGTGGGAGCATCCTTTGGGGTCAGAGAATCTGGAGTTCATAGGTGGCTTTGTAGCTTACTACCTATGTGACCTTGATCAAGGGGCTTTACCCCTTTGGGCTTTTGTTTCCCAATCTATAAAATGAAGTGTTGAACTATACACCTTCCAATGTTCCTTCCAGTTATAAATCTATGATCCTTCAATAAAGGAGCAGAACATTAGGTCACTTATGGACGTTGAAGATTTATGGGATCATAGATCTAGGACCTAGAACCTCAGAGATCATCCAAGCTTCCAGGAAGCTGGGTGGTGCAGTGGATAGAACACTGGACTTGGAGTCAGGAAGATCTGAGTTGAAATGCCACTTCAGGTACTTTACTAGTTTTGTAACTTTGGGGCAAGTCACTTAATCATTCTCAGCCTCAGTTTCTTTATCTGTAAAATGGGGATAACAACAGTAACTATCTCACAGGATTTTTGTAGGATAAAAAGAGATAATGTTTGTAAAAAAAAAAAAAGCACACTAGTAAACATTAGTAACCAGGAAACATTAGTAAACCTTTCAAGTGCTATAGAAATGGTAGTTAATATTTTTATTATAATTTTAAATAGACACAAGCACAGGAACCCATGGTCACACAGCAAGTAAATGGTAGAATCAAGACTCTTTCCACTGTAGCACAGAGAGTATGGCATAAAGCAGTGCCCGACCTGAAGTCATAAGACCTAGGTCTGAATCCCAGCAGGACTGTTTACTAGCTGTGTGTTCACAGACAAGTCCCTTCTTGTCTCTGAGCCTGATCTGTAAAAATGAAGGCAAAAACAGCTATGCTTTGTACCTTACAGGGTTGTTATGAGGAAAGCACTTTGTAAACCTTTTAAGAGATTTTGTTATGGGTCTCAATTATTATTACTATTTCATTTATCTTGTGACAAATGAAAAATCTGGGAGACAGAGTTTTTCGACAATTAATAATCAATTTATTAATTAGGCTAGATAATAATCAGTAAATTGATGGTCAGTGGTTCCTCTGGGTAATCAAAGACAAAACCACGGAAAGGCTGAAAGTCTTAATATACTTTTGGAAAAGGGGGTGGTGCCCCTGACAAGTAAAAATCAACTCTGATTGGAGGGCATTTTAATGAGGAGGTACTGGGAATGTGACTTCATTATGAGACTCAGTCACCTCCAGCAATCTGGACAGAGGAAACCATCTCTACCCAGAACACTCTGGCTGGTTTTCTCTTTCATGAGTTGGGTCATCCTGGATTTGGGCGATCCCATCTAGCAGCCTTGTCCTTAGGAGACAGGCTGACTGACCTATTGGGGCTGGTCCCTGAAGGAGGAAATAATGATAAAAAGATTTAATCCTAATAATTGGTTGTTAATATAATAGCAAAATAATTTCTCAATCTCATCCTGGTTTTTAGGCTTAATTTTTGGTAAACTATTGAGAAGGTGGCTAAAATGGATTTTTTTTTTAAATTAAATGAAAGCATTGGTGTGCAAGCCCATCTTTTAGACACTCAATGAAAGCATATTCAAGTATTATTAGTTTTTATTACTATTGTTTCTGCAGATGTTGTTGGAAACATGGAGACATAGACTTGCAGCTTGACGTTGGAAGGGACACAGGAAGAGAGGGGGAAATCCAGAGGAGGGAACAAGAGTAGCATCCTAGCTAACTGGTTGTCTAGAATGTGGAAAAAAATATGGTAAATGTATGTATCCATTGGATTGATACAGTCCCTAGGATTTCATTCAGTTGCAAAACTCCTTGCAAAGGTCTGAGCATGGGAATTAGCCCAGTTGGTGAGAGAGACCCAGGAAAGGGATGAGGGTTGAAGGATAGTCAGCTTCTCCAGATGTTTGCTTCAAGGACCTCTCCCTATTTGAAGGAAGGAGGGACAGAGCGAGGGG
Organism: Petaurus breviceps papuanus; assembly: GCF_028583685.1. Taxonomy (NCBI): domain Eukaryota; kingdom Metazoa; phylum Chordata; class Mammalia; order Diprotodontia; family Petauridae; genus Petaurus; species Petaurus breviceps. Next base: position 2,147,393 of record NW_027187348.1, read on the forward strand.
GGTAGCAGCAGCTCCCTGCCACTCTGACTGGAGGGGCCCAACTTGGGAGAGCTGAGTGACCTTTAAATAGAAGTCAAGCATTCTGCAATCATCACAGACATGGCAACCTTAATGAGAGCCAGTCCTGAGAGGCAAGGCATTGGGGAACATCTGTCTGGATTGATGCAAATGTAATCCAGGGGCCAAAATGAGCTGGGAAGGAAGGAAGAAGGGAAGTTCTGTCGGCATGTAGCTGGTTGGGGGCAGGACAAAGCTGGGGAAGGATAAATGGAGGAGTGAACATTTTAAGGAAAATCAGTTGCAAAGTGCCATCTTAATTGTCATCTAGGTAGTGGCAACCCTGCTCTTCTGGACTCTTTCTGGTACTTTCTCAGTATATACAAACCTGTCTACTAAATACTGAAGATACAATGAAATTAAAATTATAGGGGATCCTACCTATACCCTCTTCCTTCATTTCCTTCTTACCCAGCTTTTAAAAAAAGGGAGCTGTGTGCTCTAATAAAAATAATAACTTATACATGTATTATATATATGCATACATAGGTACATATATTTTCTATATATACACATATGTGTGTAGATACATATCTATACATATATTTTAGTGGGTCATATCTTCTTTCTTTCCTTCCTCCCTTCCTTCCTTCTTTCCTTCCTTCCTTCTTTCTCTCCCCCCCCTTTCCTTTCTCCTCTCCCTTCCCTCTTTCCTTCCTTTCTGCCTGCCTATCTTTGTACTTCAATTTTCTTGTTTGTAAAATAAGAGTGGGGTGATCTACATGGCTTCTATATTTATATTTATGCCTTAAGATTTACATAGTATTTTCCTAACAACAATCCCATAGAATAGGTAATTATAACAAAAATAATAACAACAACTCACATTTATATATCTCTTTAAAGTACACAAAGTGCTTTTTACACATTATCTCTTTTGAGCTTCATGATCAAGGTGAAGTAGGTAGTACAGACATTATTGTCCCCTTTATATAGATGAGGAAATTGAGGCTGAGAGGAGGAGTGACTTGGCTACAGTTGCATAAGTAGTACCATGGACAAGTCTCTCCTAGCCTCAAGTTCAACACTCTTCCCCCTGAGTTAGGAGGCTGGAGGCTTGGGTTGTAGCTACACCCATTTACAAACCTGACTTGCTCCATGATCTTGGACACATTTTTAGTTTCCTGGCCCATAAAATGGGGAATAACAATTCCCACCTTTCAACCCTTAAGTTGCCTTGGATTATATGAAATTATAGATAGGAAGGAGTTTTGGTGTTGGAGAAACTTCCCTAATTCCTCCCCACTTCCAAAAGTGAGGGATTGTAATTAGGAAAATCAAATTAACTTGGGAAGCTAAAGTAGCAAGTACTAATTTGGGGGTGATGAATGTCTCTTAGTTGCCAGAACCCAAGCAGACCATCCCTAATGGAGGAGAGGAGGGAGAAGGGAATGGCCATCAAATGACATCTAGGTAGGTAAGAGTAGTTTAGAATGAGGGTACAAAAGCAGCAAGGTGAACTTGCCCCTCATACTGGCCCAGCCCCCTTTTAGAGATACAGCCTTTGGTACAGCCCAGCTTTTAATAGAGCATGAGAAGAAAATTCTGAACAGAATTAGGAGAGCAAAGTTTTTTCACCTTTAAGTGTCTGTCTAGACATCTCCTATGTCTTTTGTTTTCTGCTGTGGGTGCTAAAATGCCCGGATTTCCTTCCAAGGCAAACTTCTTCTCCCCTCACCCCAACCTCCCTTCCTCAAATCTTCCTCCTTCAGAAAGTATCCCCAGACCAGGTGTTTTTCTAAAACCTGCTTCATATAGCAGGTCCCTTAACCTTTTACCATTCTTCCTTTTCCATGTAGGCATTTCAGAAAAACCTTTTGCTGCCAGAAGATTGTGAGCCTCTAAAGGCACCTAAGCTCATAGGATCATGGGATGTAGAGCGGACCAGGAGTTCAGAGATCATCTAGTCCAACCCCTTCACTTTAAAAATGATGAAACTGAGACCCACTGAAGTGAACTGACTTTTTTCCAAGATTACATAGGTAGGAAGCAGCAGAGATAGGATTCGGTACAGAAATTGGTAAATAACTATTTTCAGTGGCGGCTGGGTGGCACAGTGAATAGAGCACCAGCCCTGAAGTCAGGAGGACCTGAGTTCAAATCCGACCTCAGACACTTAACAGGAAAACTAGCCATGTGACCTTGGGCAAGTCACTTAACCCCAATTGCCTTCCAAAAAGCAAACAAAAAAAGAACTATTTTCCATCTTCCCTGAGCACAGAGCAAGAGCATATAGACTCGGGCTGCAGAAGAAGGGAATTTTTAGAGAACTAAAATAACTGTGGCTATGAGGGTCATGCCCCTCTTCCTGCCCTTGAACCCTTCTAACTTTCACAACGAAGGACATTTCACCCTAGGACCTGTCCTTGTCCCTAAGAAGGAGGACTAAAAGTAGTAAAAGTAAAGAAGCCTAGCCCATGTTAATAACTGTTTCTCCTCATCTTTTTCCCTGACTTCTCAGCTAAAGTTCCAGTTTCTGCAAGAATCCCTCCCCAATCTTCCTTAATGCTGATTCCTTCTCTCCTTCCCCAATTTGTCTTGTATATAGCTTGTTTGTGCATAGTTGTTTATATGTTATCTTTCCCATTAGACTGTGAGCTCCTTGGGAGCAAGAACTGGATTTAGCCTTTCTTTGTATCAGTGCCTGGCATAAAGTAGGTGCTTAATAAATGCTTGATGACTTGATCTAACCCAATAGGTCACTAGCTTGATATCAAATATGTTATGACTTTTGTCTCAGTTCTAATAAATAGACTCTTGACTTGTTTTGCTGGTACCAAACCCAGCCTAGTACCTCCATCCTAATAATTGGGTTCTTGTATTTTTCCCTTCCTGTCTCTCTCTGCCAGGCCTAAGATTCTACATTGGTCCCTTGTCCAATAAAACAAACTCTTGGGGAGTGGGCTTCTGCCTTGAAGTACTCATTCTTCCAAGGATCATTCTGCTCTGAAACCCAAGACACCATGGCTACATACCACTACCTGTGTTCAAATCTCCCTGACACTGTCCATCCACATTGACCTTGTCCTACTGAATTCTTCTGAAGCCTGCCCTAGTTGCTTGGTCTGTACCAGTGATTCTTTTTTTTGTATCTAGACCCCAGCCATCTCCATTATAGTCCAACCTGCTGTCAACTGAGCCCCAGGAATGATAATCAGAATTTTTAACTATTGCAATGACTTACTAAAAAGGATGTAGAATATTTCTCTGGTGGTCTTTAAAGCAATATTAACTCCCATGCTAATGAGAAGAAAGTGGCCTGGATGGTCATTTCAGTTCCCTTCAAGCACTGGGATTCTACAAATGTATTTCCAAATGAGACATTTCATGATAAAATTGCATAAAAGATTTATGTAGGCAACTTCCTCCCTTCCTGTCTTGCAGCCCCCAGGAAAAACTAATGTTCAGAAACGAGAACTAACAACACAGAAAATAAAGGGTGGTTATTCTCAGTACAAAAGCATTATTCATTTAACATGAAAAAACACATCAGGGGCCTTCTTCCTGTTGGATTCCAAGCTTTTTTCATCATGAACCCTTACCAATAAAACAAATTTTAACATATGCCCCTAATATGTGTATAATAATTTTTAAAAATGTTTTGGGGCAGCTAGGTGGCACAGTGAATAGAGCACCAGCCCTGGAGTTGGGAAGACCTGAGTTCAAATCCAGCCTCAGACATTTGACACACTAGCTATGCAACCTTCGGCGAGTCACTTAACCCCAATTGCCTTGCCTTCCCCCCTCCAAAAATATTTTTCCTCACATGTTCTGTTTTTAAAATTTCCACAATTATGTCAAGTATTACCCCCACCCATCCCTCCCAGGGAGCCATCTTTTATGAGAAAACGTGTTTTTAGAGAGAAAAAAAGTGAATTACAATTGATTAATACACTGAAAAAGTCTGAAAATATGCTATATGTAACACTTGTGGACCTCCCACCTTCATGAAGGGGTAGGTTGGGGGTGTCTTCTCATCTCTTTTCATTTGGGTCCTGCTTTAGCTTTATAATTTCATCACATTTACTTTTGATTTTTTTTGGTTTTTCTGAGGTTGTCCTTTCCATTTATATTATTGTTGTTAATGTGTTTATTTTTTTCTTCATTCTGCTTACTTCATTCTGCATCAGTTCATATAAATCTTTCTATGCTTCCCTATATTCATCATACAAATAACTTTTTACAACAGTACTATTCCATTCAGTTTGTTTAGCCATTACACAATCAATGGGCATCTACTTTGTTTCCAATTTTTAGGTATCACAAAAAGTGCTGCTATAAACATTTTGGAGTATAAGGGCACTTTCTTATTATTGGTTTACTTGAGGTATAAGCCCAGTAATAGAATCACTGGTTCAAAGGATATGGACAGTTTAGTCACTTTATTTGCATGATTCCAAATTGCTTTCCAAACTAGCTCTACCATTTCCCAGCTCCACCAATAATGTACTCATGTTCTTATCTTTCTACAGTATTTCCAATATTCACTGTTACCATTTTTTTCTTTTTTGCCAATTTGCAGTATGAGGTAAAAGTTCAGATTATTTTGACTGGTATTTCTCTTATTATTAGTGATTTGTAGCATTTTTTCATGTGCTTGTATTTTGTAGGTTTTTTAGAATTATTTGTTCATATTCTTTGACCAAATATCTATTGGAGAATGAATATTTCTCTTCTGTATTTTTATTAATTGGATACCAAGGGTATCCGATTAATATATATTATTATATTGGATAATATAATACCAAGCTTTTATGACAAATTTTATACAATTTTTCCTGTTTGACCGCTTCCATTCTTATCATAAGTACATTATTGTCTGGGTAGGAATTTTTAGTTTAAAGTAATCAAAGCTACCTAAAAGTTATCTTTTGTAATTGCCTCTCTTTCCCTTGATTGGTTAAGAATACACCCCCTATTCATTGCTGTGTGAGGTATATGATCTGTTTCTCTTCTATGTTTAAAAAATTATTTTTTTACTTTCTTTTTGGTTTTTGGAGGGGGGAAGGCAGGACAATTGGGGCTAAGTGACTTGCCCAAGGTCACATGGCTAGTAAGTGATAAGTGTCTAAGGTCAGATTTGAACTTAGGTCCTCCTAACTTCAGGGCTGGTGCTCTATTCACTGCCCCACCTTTTATAGTATGACCTTTAATATTACGGCCATATATTAATTTAGAATGATTGTGGAATGTGGCATAAAGTGTTGGTATAAAACTAATTTCTGCAGTTTTCATGATTTCCCAGCATTTTCAATACATTAAGGAGTTTTTTCCTATACTTTATCCACCTTATCTAACACTGGGTTATTGAGTTCTATTATTTCTTTTTTTTAGTAATCTTTTTAAAATTAATTATCAGTTTTCAACATTCATTTCCACAAGATTTTGAGTTACAATTTTTCTACCCATCTCTCCCCTACCCCCACCCCAAGATAGTGAGCCTACTGAATACACCTTCCCCCAATCTGTTCTCTCTTATATCCTCCCCCATTCCCACCTAACTTTCTTATAGGGAAAGATGGATTTTATACCCCAATTCTTGTATATCTTATTTCCCAGTTGCATGTAAAAAACAGTTTTTTCTCTAACATTTGTTTTTAAAACTTTGAGTTCCAGATTCTTTCCCTTCTTCCCTCCTCACCCAACCCCACTGGGAAAGACAAGGAATTCAATATAGGTTGTACAGATGTAGTTATGCAAAACATTTCCATAGTAGTTATATTGTGAAAGACTAACTATATTTCCCTCCATCCTATCCTGCCACCCGCTACTTATTCTATTTTCTCCTTTGACCCTGTCCCTTTTCAAAAGTGTGTGCTTTTAACTACCTTGTCCCCCAATCTGCCCTCCCTTCTATCATCTCCCTCTTATCCCCTTTCCCCCTACTTTCCTGTAGGGTAAGATACCTAATTGAGTGGGTATGTTATTCCCTCTGTAAGCAAATTCAATGAGAGTAAGGTTGACCCATTCCCTTTCACTTTCCTGCTCTTCCCCTCCATTGTAACAGTTTTCTCTTGCTCCTTTTATATGAGATAATTTACCCTATTCTATCTCTCCCTTTCTCCTCTCAATATATTCCTCTCTCACCTCTTAATTTTATTTTTTAGATATCATCCCTTCATATTCAACTGATCCTGTGCACTCTATGGATACATGTACACACATATACACACACATATATATTTATACACACATACACCCTCCTATACATATATATATATATATATATATATATATATATATATATACACACCTATATATTCCCTTCAGCTATCCTTATTCTCAGAAAAGTCTGATGAGTTACAATGATCATTTTTCCATGTAGGAATGTAGGTAGTTCATTTTTAATAAGTTTCTTACAATTTCTTTTTTCTGTTTACCTTCTCATGCTTCTCTTGCTTCTTGTATTTGAAAGTCAAATTTTCTGTTCAGCTCTGTTTTTTTCATCAAGAATGCTTGAAAGTCCTCTATTTCATGGAATGACCATATTTTCCCTTGAAGCATCATACTCAGTTTTTCTGGGTAGGTGATTCTTGGTTTTAATCCTACATCCTTTGACCTCTGGAATATCATATTCCAAGCCCTTTGATCCCTTAATGCAGAAGCTGCTAGATCTTGTCTTATCCTGATTGTGTTTCCACAATACTCAAATTGTTTCTTCCTGAGTGCTTGTAATATTTTCTCCTTGACCTGGGAACTCTGGAATTTGGCTATGATATTCCTAGGAATTTTCTTTTTAGGATCTTTTACAAGAGGTGATTTGTGAATTCTTTCAATTTTCATTTTGCCCTCTGCTATGATATTCCTAGGAGTTTTCTTTTTAGGATATTTTTCAAGAGGTGATTTGTGAATTCTTTCAATTTCCATTTTGCCCTCTGGTTCTAGAATATCAGGGCAATTTTGCTTGATAATTTCTTGAAGATTATGTCTAGGCTCTTTTTTTGATCATGGCTTTCAGGTAGTCCAATAATTTTAAAATTATCTCTCCTGGATCTATTTTCCAGGTCAGTGGTTTTTACAATGAGATATTTCACATTGCTTTCTATTTTTAATTTGTTTTGATCTGTTTTATGGTATCTTGATTTCTCATAAAGTCATTAGCTTCCATTTGTTCCAATCTAATTTTTAAAGAATTATTTTCTTTAGTGAGTTTTTGAAATTCCTTTTTCATCTGACAAATTTGACTTTTTAAGGCATTCTCCTCATTGGCTTTTTAGGCCTCTTTTGCCATTTGAGTTAGTCTGTTTTTAAGGTCTTATTTTCTTCAGTATTTTGGGGGCCTCCTTTACCAGTCTGTTGACTCACTTTTCATGATTTTCTTTCATCATTCTCATTTCTCTTCCTAATTTTTCCTCTACTTCTGTTACTTAATTTTCAAAATCCTTCTTGAGCTCCTCCATGGCCTGTAATCAGTTCATGTTTTTCTTGGAGGCTTTTGATGCAGAACTTTTGACTTTGTTGTTTTCTTCTGGTTGATCCTCTTTGTCCCCCAGAAAAGATTATATGGTCTGATTGTGCTTCCTTTTTTTGTTCATCTTGCCAGCCAATTACTTGACGTTTGAGCTCTTTGCCATGGTAGAATTCTGCTTCCAGAGTGAAGACTGCTTTTTCCCAAATTTCTGGGGTTTTGTGCAGGTGTTTTCAGAGCTATGAGGAGGACACCCTCTCTACAACTCCACAAGCTCTGGCAAGCTTGCGTTCCTCACCCCAGGACTGCCACCCAAGACTACAACCCAGATCTAAGCAAGTCAAATCAAGAGCAATTGCCCTCTAAAAGGTAGCTTGGTCCCCCTATGATCTGCAGGCCAGGAGCTCTGGAGGCAGCCACATGGCAGCAGCTGCAACCGCCACATCACTGCCACCTCTGCTGCCCTGGGGCAGGTTCTGGACTGTGATCTTCTTTCACCCAGTTGCCACAAAGTTCCCTACTAACATTTTACTTTCTCTTTGGCATTTATGGGTACAGAATTCTGGAAACCACCATAGCTGCTGGTGATTCACTCTCCTGAAGTCTGCTCTGGCCAGTCTGGGCTGCAAATCTGGGTCAGTGCAACTCATGTGGGACTGTGCTCAGCTCCCAGCCCAGTGCTAGACCCTTCCTGTTGGCCTGCCAGGCTGCCTTCAGTGGGAGATTTGTTTCTCTCTGTCACTTTGTGGGTTCTATAGCTCTAAAATTTGTTTAGAGTCCTTTTTTTACAGGTATTGGAGGTGGTTGGAGTGGGAGCTCGAGCAAGTTCCTGCTTTTACTCCATCATCTTGGCTCTGCCCCCCCACCCAAGTTTTATTATTTCTGAATCTCTGTTGTCTAATCTGTTCTCTATTCTTTGACCAATACAAGATGTTTTTGATGACTGCTGCTTTATAATGCAGTTTAAGGTCTGGAAGTGCTATTCCCCCTCCATCCCTATTTCTTTTCATGTGTATAATGATTTATCAATTATATACCTTACTGTTGAACTAATAATTTAAAAATTAAAAATCAGAAAAAGATGAGATAAAGATGGATAATATTTGGTCCTGTAGTCAATAAAAAGTAACTGGAGCATTTTGAGTGGAGGGGGTGACATAGTTAGACCTACCCATTAGGAAAGAAATTTTGACAGTTGTATGGAGGATGGATTGGAGAAAGGAGAGAACTGAGAAAGGCAGACTAATTAGAAGTTATCACAGTAGTCCAGATGAGAAGTGATTAAGACTTGAACTTGACCCTGTGTGTAGAGAGAAGTGGTTGGATGAGAGATGTTGTGGAGCTAGCAATGAATGATTAGAGCAAAGTGGTTCAATAGATGAACTCCGGTCCTGGAGTCAGGAAAATCTGAGTTCATATCTGGCCTCCAGACACTTACTAGTTATGTGACCCAGGTAAGTTACTTAACAACTGTATTCCTTAATTTTTCCCATCTATAAAATGAGGAGGATGATGATGATGATAATAATAATAATAATAATAATAATAATAATAATAATAATTCCTATTTCCTAGGGTTGTGAGGATCAAATGAGTTAGAGCACTTTGCAAACCTTAATGTGTGACTGAAATGCTAGCTATTTTTGGCAATGGATTGGATTTTTGGAATGAGAAAGCAAGGAGTAGAGGAGGATATTGAGGTTGTCGATCTGAGTAAGTGGATTCCCTTTGGTACCCTCCACAGTAAAAAGGAAATTCAGAAGAAGTGGTTTGAGGTTGATGGTGGAAGGAAGAAAGTTTAATGCAAAAGCATCAAACAACATGGCAGGTTGTTTGCATATGGCCCACAACATTCCTGAGTATAGCCAAAATCAGATTAAAATGTAATTGAGAAATATTTAATAAAATAAATATTAATACAGTAAAACAGATGATAATAATATGTGGTTTTCCAAGTCAATATGTGGTTTACAATTTGAGTTTGATACCAGTGGTATCGTGGGATCCACAGTGTAAATCACAGCATAGCCTGCTCCCCCCATGTAACACACTATGTCCCATTGAAAATGAAATAAGGGAGTGGGGCAGAGTTTTTATAGATTACTGTCCTAGAGTCCAGAGCCAGGCAAAGGAGGGCAGAAGCAGCAGAGGGGAAACCCTTAGGAAGGGTTTGGGAGGTAGTGTTAGACTACAAGGGGTAAACACAGCAGTGTGGTTGTTGGAGACAAGCCCCACATTGACTGACTTGGTGAGGGTAGAATAAGACCCAGTTTCCTGTCCTTTCACTGGTCACTTGGAGATGCAAGATTCTTACTTTGAAGACCACTGCTCAGAGCATTGCTGTATTTCAAAAACTCCTTGATGAAAGGACTGAGAGGCAGAGAAATTCATATCAAAAGGCCAGAGTATTAGGAAATGTTATTAACTAAAGATAAGGTATCTTTGGGGGTGGTAGAAATAGTTCAAGTAGACAGGAAGGACAGATCTCTTACAAAAATTCCAAATTGTATACAAGTTTTTGAGAATACAACTATTTGTTTGTTTGGGTGTAAGTCATAGAGTTTGGTTTGTTTTTTGGGGGGAGGGGTAAATTTTTTATTCATTTTGAACTTAAATACAAAAAGAAAAAAGGACATTTCCATGTAAAAAGAAGAACATTAGAAAGGATTCAATATAAAACAAATTTCCATTTCAAAACACCCATATAATAAATATTACACAATTTTTTCAAAGCTACCCAGCTTTTCTTTGCTTCTTTCTTGGTTTTCATTTGTTCTCTGCTGTAATATATATACACACACATACACATAAGCATATATATATGTATGTGTATACATGTGTGCATGTATATGTATGTACGTATATAGATATCTATAAACATACATATATACACTCATTCACATATATGTAAGACTGTATTATTTATATTTTCACTTGTCATCTCTTTCTCTGGAGGTAGATAGCATCTAAGACTACAACTATCTTGTAAATTAAAGTAAGCTAGTACTACTGTGCCTCCATTTGGATGTGCATGCTATGCATAGGGTGAGAAGCAGGGGCTGTTGCAGATCAGATCTTTAAAACTATTTTTCTTAGTCACAGTCACAGAGCATTAAGGTCCGCTGAGGGAGTCTTGCTCTCAGAATCGATCAGCGTTATTTTTTGTGTTTGACTTGAGTTTATTACACTTCGTCTTCTCCAGATGTCCTCAGTTGTATCTTTGGTCCTGTAGAAAACAAATATGGATTTTTCTAGCTGCATTCCATTTCTCAAGACTCAATTCCCTATAGCCATGCACTCTGAGAAGAGGGCATAGTGCAGAAAGATTCCTCCAAGTCTTGTTTCTCATTTCTGATTTAATTAGACCTACCCAATTATTGATAATAACAATAACTCACATATTTATAGGATTTAGGATTTGAAAAATACTTTCTGCACAATGTACCTATGGGGTGTTTAGTGCAAGTATTATTAATCTCACTTTACAGATGAAGAAACTGCTCTTCCAAGAAGTTGTGATTTGCCCATCATTACACAATTAATAAATGTTAGAACCAGAATTTGAATCCAGATCTTTGTGCCTCCAAGTCTAGTGCTCTTTCAAACCCTTACATTGCATAAGTTGAAAGCTCAAACTTTGGCATCTTCCATCATTCAGAAGGCATCAATAAGGGAAGTTATGTGGTTATTAATAAAAATAGCTTACATTTATATTATTCATTAAGGTTTGTATAACATGTCATATGTATTATCTCAGCTCAGCCTCATAATCCTGTAAGGTATTATCCCCATTTTATAGATGAGGAAGCTGAGGACTAGAGAAATTAAGTGGCATGGCCATCAATACACAGCTAGTAAGTGTCAGGGGCAGGATTTGAACCCCATTCTTTCTATATCCAAGTTTGTCCAAGTTCAGGATTCTATCTACCAAACTATCTCTTAACAGTTCTGCATCTGAAATCAAGAGGTATGGGTTCAAACTTCAACTTTCTCCCTAAGCAGCATGACCATGGAATACTCCATTACCTCTCTGGGTCTCAATTTCTCCATCTGTAAAATGGGGATAATAGTACTTTCACTCTCTAAGGAAGTTATATTGCAGTTCATAAATTGCTATATAAATGTTAGTTATTACAATTGGTATGTTATTGGTTATAATAATTGGTATATTTGCATCATAATTGGTATGAGTGAGATACTTGTTTGGAAATTAGGGCTGGTTGCATGATTTCAAGGACCATTTGGGATTTGCCTCATTAGATCAATGGAAAGAAAATTTCCTTACCTAGGAGGTAGAGCCACCATGCAAGAGCTATAAAGAGAACCTCTAGTAGGGGCTTTTAAAAGTATGTTTTAAAGTACAAATAGCACGTAGAAAGTGTACTTCAATTAAATATACATTTATTGAGTGCCTATTACTAGGTGCAAAATAAGAAAGTGGAACAAAGGGAACAAGTATTTATTAAACACCTAGAATGTTCCAGGCACTGTGCTAAGCACGTTACAAATATTACCTCATAGGATCTTCACAATAACCCTGGGAGGTAGGTGATATTATTATTATTCCCATTTTACAGTTGAGGAAACTAAGTCAGACAGGGGTAAAGTGACTTGCCCAGGGTCACACAGCTAGTATGTGTCCAATGTTACATTTGAATTCAATCTTCCTGATTCTAGGCCCAAACATTCTAACCACTACAATACCTACCTGCTAAGGAAGAAGACAGTATATTATAGTGAAAGGAGTCACTGCTCTGAAATGGGGTGAATGTCATTTAAATTCTGTCTCTGACTCCTGTGTGGTTTTGGGAAAGCCACCTAATCGTTCTGGGCCCCAGTTTTTTCCTTTATAAAGTAAAGACATTAGACAAGATGGTCTTTGAGGTACATTCCAACTGATATCTATGGTCCTATAAACCCACTACTATTCAAGAAGTAATGAGTTCATATGTATTTATTGAATTTCTTCCATGAGTACAGCACTGTTAGAAGTGCTGCATTAAATCTAAGAGAATTATAAGACACAATCCTTGTCCTCAAGGAAGTTACAATTAACGTAAGGATTTAAACACTTGAAGTAAACAAGGAACTAGCCCAAAACACCTATAAAGTGATATTGTCTGATACCCATTTGAAAGTGAGAACGACTTTTAAACTCAGGCCAAGCATCAATAAGATAAATTCCTATTTCCGTGGAAGAAGATAAGGAAATAATTATAAAAGATGCCTTCATTAGAAATTTTAGGCTAGTGGGGAGAATAGTGGAATCAGGAAAGCTGGTTTCCAATCTTGAATTCTTTGCCCCCAATCCTCAGAACCTTGGACAGATCCCCAATACATTTGATTCCTTTTATATTCTGCCTGTTTTGAAAGGCTGACAGGAATAGAAGTGAGACCACTCACCCTAGTACTCATGAATCCATACCACTTGGGAGTTGGAAGTTACTTTAGAGATCATTTTGCTTAAACCCCTTAATTTACAAATGAGAAAATGGAGGCCTAGGGAATCAAAGTAGAAAGAACATTACATTTGGAGGGGCAGGCTGGGGAAGGGAGTTTCAGAAGACCTGGGTGAAATCCTGGCCATATTACCATGTGACTAACAGCAAGTCATTTAGTTAAAATGAAGGAAATAATTCATGTACCTCCATGAGATTGTTCTAAGGAAAGCATATTATAAATATTCAGGTACTATATGAATATGATTTATTATTATTGTGAAGCAACTTACTCAGCATCATATAGCTAGTTAGTGGAAGAGCCAAGACTAAAACCCAGGTCCTTCCTCTACAGCAGGTTGCTTAAGGTCATTAGAGCTTCATGTAAATTAAAGATGTTATTATAGTGATGATGACTGACACAGATTATTCCCAGCCCTCACCTCTTACCTCAAGATAAAATTTACCCTCACTTGCCACTTGGGTGGAATTGAAAGATTTACCAGAAATCAGACAGCAGGCATTGTTTCTGCCCAGAGGCAAAGCTGTTCTGCTCCTTGACACCTTTGATGAGAACTAAGCTTCAACAATCTACTCAGGGCTCATCATAATAAACAAAGAAATGGAACTCAGTTCTCCTTGACAGTTTCTTTACTTGGGTGTTATATAACAGGACCTTCTACATTAGTCAAGCCAGGATTAGGAATTTCCTTAATAGCTCTTAGTTGAATTTTCAATGTATATTGTTATTTCAGTCAATCTTACTTTTTGTTACCCCATTTGGGATTTTCTTGGCAAAGATACTAAAGTTCTTTGTCATTTCCTTCTCCAGCTTATTTTACAGATGAGGAAATTGAGACAAACAGGGTTAAGTGACTTGTCTAGGGTCACATGGCTAGTAAGTATCTAAGAGCAGATTTGAACACAGAGATGTGAGTCTTCCTGAGCACAGGACCAACACTCTATCCATTCTGCCACCTTGCTAACCTTTTAATATATGTAGGAAAATGCAATGTAATCTTGTTGATGGTGTACCTCCCCTACTTGTGGGTGGAATAGTTCACAAAGCATCCTTGAGTTGCAAGAACTTGAAGTTCTTGATCATAGCAGTCCTCTTGACATTGCCTGCTTCCATGCCAAACAGAACTTGGCATATCCTAGATAATATTATTTGCCACCACTAATACTTTGACATTTCAATGGATCTATAATTAGTCAGTAAGCATTTGTTAAATGCTTACTGTGTGCCAGGCATTGCATTATGTGTTGGGAATACAAGGACTAAAGAAAAACAACCCCTGGCCTCAAGGAGCTTACTTTCTATAAAGGAAGACATGTAAATATCGAATTATATCCAAAATAGACACAAGGTGATGGGGGGCATTAATTTGGGGTGATCTGGAAAGGACCTAAAATGAAAGTGGAACTTGATCTGTGTTTTGATGGAGACTACAGATTCGAAGAGGTGGAAATAAGGAAGAAGAACATTATAAGTAAGAGATCCAGCCAATGCAGATATAAAATGGAGCACTGTGTATGAGGAGCAGTAAGAAAGTTTGTTGGACAAAACCATAGAATGCATGAAAGGGAGTAATATGTAATCAGGGTGAAGAGGTAGATTGGGACCAGGTTGTAAAGGACTTTAAATGTCAAACAGAAGAGTTAATGATAATTGATTATAGAGCTAACAGGGAGCCACAGAAGTTTATTGAAAGGTGACAGTCTAACAGCTAGGTTGTGGATCAGTTTGACTAGCAAGAGATGGAAGTCAGGAAGGCTAATTAGGAGACCTGATGAGAGCTTGAAGTAGTGTGGTGACTGTGGGTAGAGAGAAAGGAATGAATGTGAATCAAGCTGTGGAGGAGGAAATGTTACAGTTTGTCAAGTGAGTGGATACATTAGGTGAATGAGAATGAGTTGAGGTTGACACCAAAGTTGTTGAATGCAGGTGATATCATTGCTACATATATGCTCCCCAGTAGTGGAGGTCATGATCTGTGCATATCTTTTCTTCCTACATAAATCCTCCAAAAGGGGTCCACTCAATGTTCAGAGTGCCTTTTCTAAGAAGTTCTTCACCTTTTTAATGTCATGGACCCCTTTGGAAGTCTGATGAAGCTTTTGAATCCCTTTTAAGTACATAAAATATGTAATATTACAAAGGAAGTCAAATTATATTGAGAAACAGGTACTAACTTTTTTAAATCCAAAGATTTAAGAATGAAAGGGTAGCATTTTTGACATTATAGTCTCAGACCTCTCCAATGACATTCTCCTGTTGCTTTCCTTCCATGATTCTTCACTGGTAATGTCATATAGTCTACCATACCTGCCATATACCTCTCCACTGCCACCTGGATTATACACAACTTTAATTTTTCAGATGCTAGTATTTCATGAATTGTGTTCACTGCATCACAAGAAGACTTATTGTTAATATTGATTTAAATTATGCAAAATTATAATGATACAATAATATATTGGTGTAAATAGAGAAGAATCTAACAAAGACTTTATCATGTATCGCCAAAGTAAGTTATATAATATACTTAGGAAAGGTTTATCATGGTATATTGAGTTAAGACCAGAATAATATGAGTAACACATTGTTGCAAAAGAATGACATGATTATAAAAGGACCAGGGCTAGGGATTGGACCTGTGACTTCATTGATAGAGGAAACTCCTTCCACCAATGCAAATCTGTACCTTCTCTGCCACTTAGAGTCCTAAAAGGTTGCCCTGGAGCATTGGAGGTTAAATGGCTTGCCCAGGATCATAAAGTGAGCATGTGTCAGATTTGAACCAATGGTCTTTGGCTCCAGCTCTTCAGCTACAATGTCTCATACTACATCTTTATATAGAACTTGAAGGTCTATAATGTGCAAGTATGATCATTTGTGCATTTAACAGATGAAGATACATTTGCAGAGCAAGGGTTGGAATGTAGTTTTCCTGAATCTTAAAGCCAGTGATCTTTCCACTATGCTGCACTACCCTACTCCCTTCTTCCCTCCCCCAAACAAATGATAATAAAAGCATTTTAGGAAGATTATTCTGGTCATGCGTTTAGATATTGAAGGTAGAGAAATCAAAAATAGGCTATTGTTGTGGTTCAGGAATGATGTACAAAGGGCCTTGATGAAGGTGGTGGCAGTGGGAATTGAGAGGAAGGGGCAGATTTAAGACATACTATACAGGAGGAATAAAGAGAACTTGGTGACTCACTAGACATTTGGATTGAGGAAGAAGAATCTCATTATAAATTGGAGGTTTTGAGCCTGTGAAAATCGTTGTGCTATTGACAGAAATAAAGAAACCAGAAGATGAGGTCATCGGTAGATAGGTGATGGGGGCAAGGATAATGATTCCAGGTTTTAAAGTATTGTGTTTGAAATAATGGTAGGACAGCCATTGGAAATACCAAAAGACATTTGGAAATTTGATGATGGAGTTCAGGAAAGAAGATAGGAGGATAAGAAATGTAGATTTGGAAGTCATTGTTAAGTAGTAAGTAGTAAGTAATTAAGTAGTAAATGACATAGCAGTCCATGAGATCCAAGGGAAAGGATATAAAGGAATTGAGATATCCATTTAGAGAATGGAAGGATCATAGGATTAGAGAGATGGAGCTGAAAGGGACCTCAGAGACCATCTAATCCAATTCCCTCACTTTTTGGATGAGACCCAAGAGATTTAGTGGTTGCCCAAGGTCATGTAGGTAGTAAGTGTCAGAGGTAGGATTTTAATCCAGGCCCCCTGAAGAGCCTCTCTGCTAAGCTTCAGTCTGTATCACCAACTAACTAATTACACATCACTCCACACATTCTATAGTCCAATCAGATTGGCCTCCCTAATAGTATTCCTTATATACAATGCTCTATCTCCCTTCTCCTTAACATTCCGTGCCTAAATGTCCTTCAAGACACATCTGAGGGCACCTCCTACATGGAACCTTTCTTGACCCCACTACAGGGGCCAGTTCATTTCTCTCCCCACCGATTACCTTGTATTTAATATGTATGTATGTGTGTATATATGTATACATATGTGTATATATGTGTGTATATGTCTCTCTATGTATGTATGTATACACACACGCACCTGCTATCTCCTCCCTCCCAAAGCCTCCATTTAAAGAAGGATCCCAGGTCAGTCATCTCTTCATTTTCTATCCAGCTGTGCCCCTTTAAATTGGAATCCATCATGCACCAACCCTGGGTACTTTCCTTCCCCTCCCCTTCTCACCTTCCTTTCATGTGTTGTCTTCCCTCATTAAAGTATAAGCTCCTAGAGGGCAGAGATCATCTTTTTTCTTTACTATCTATATCCCTATTTATATACTTAGCACAGTGCTTGGCACATACTAGGTACTTAATACGTGTTTATTGATTGACTAGAATTAAGCTCCCTGAGAACAGAGATGATTTCACTTTTGTTTCTGTGAAAGTTGAAATGATTTGGCAAGTGAGTTTACAAGGGGAATTTTTATATCTCCAGGGCTTAGGCAGAAGAGGTTCTTAATAAATGCCTATTGATTGGTTGGTTGGTTGGTTGCTTGATTGAAGAAGAGTCACCAGTGAAGGAGCCAAAGGGGTGTCTAATGATAAAAAGAGAACCAGGCTATTGATGAAGCAAAGAAAAGAGAGTTTCCAGAAGGAGAGGACTATTAAATACTGCAGATAAGTTGAGAATGAAGACTTAGAAAGACCATTGGATCTGGTCATTAGAAAGTCATTGTAGAGCTTCAAGAATGCAGTTCCAGTTAGTGATGGGGGTGGAAATGAGATTACAGGAATTTAAAGGAGAGAGCAGGTGGTATGGAAATAGAGACAAGGGACAATGCAGGTAGTTCATTTTGTGGCAACAAGAGGAATTCCCTGCATTTCCATAGCTTTTTTATTTTTGACACACTGTTTCTGTAATGACATATTACATATGGCTGCTGCCATACTTGCCATATGTTTCACCCACCTGTCTAGACCGCTCACTGATGAGACTTTCTAGGTTCAGTTGCCCCACCCTTGTGACTCAACCTATCACTGGCAACCCTCAGGCAGTGGGAGTCAGAGGCAGGAATGTAAACTGGGTCCCTTGGATTAAAAGTGCCCTAGCCAGTCCTCTCCTTCCTTAAATCCCTCTTAGTGACTATCTCATTTTTTATCACATTTATTAATGAGATAGGTGATAGCAGGGATCAGACTTCCTTTAATTTTTTTTCTTAAGCAACAATGGATAGCAACTCTTGCTAAAAAAAAATTTCAAAGCTTTGATAGCAATTAAAGAGATTAAAATGATTTGTTCTCATCATGGCATTATGCAACTGCTTATATAACTTGGGTGGTGTTGATTGTATGGTTTTATATTGTGTATTTTAAAAGTCCTTTCTTTTTCTGGACTCATGTTTTACTTTTCACAATAATTGTTGACAGAGCTTGGACCTAAAGGAATCTGTGAATACCAGGAAGGCTCAATATATATTCAGGAGATCAGCTTTAGGCAAAGTCATTTAATCTAGAGCTGGAAGGGACCTTAGTGATCAACTCAAATGTTCCTCCCATCCCCCATACCCCATTCCTCCATTTTATAGTTGAGCCTACTGAAGCCGGGGAGCTCAAGTGAAATTCAAGTTCCCATAAGTAGTAAATAGCAGAACCCCTGGGCTGTTGCTTCCAGACCAAGTGCATTTTCCACTATTCAGTCTCTCCTCTACTTTTATGCTTCTGTTACCTCTCCCTTTGTGGAAAATGCTACTTCTTTAGTTGCTACTTTCACCTCAACTAGACAGAGTATAGTCTATGCTCCTATTGGGAATATTTCTCTTTTCCCAATCAAACTGTATATATCTTGTGTACCATTCCTTCAGGACTCTAATTACCATTGAAAAACTTATTCAAATTGGATGTTAATAGTTGATGGTGGCTTTATTCATCTCTATTTCCAAAATTTCAAAGAAACTTTTCTCTCCTACCTACTCATTCACTCCACTCATACCACAACTGCCCTACATGGGGCCCTTCTCGACTCTCACCTACACTTTTGAAAGGACTATTAATCTTATTAGTCTCCCTGCCGCCAATCTCTTCCATTTCCAACCTAATGTCCACTTAGCGCCCAAGTTGATATTTCTAAAGTGCAATTCTGACCATGTCACTCCATTCCTCAAGAAGTTTCAGTTGATCCCTATTGCATCTAGGATAATATCATTTTTTCCCCATTTGAACAAATGAATGAAAATGTATTTATTAAGCACTTTCTATGTCCCAAGCACCAGAGATATAAATACAAGCCAGTTAAGACAGTCACTTCCTTCAAAGCTTATATTCTAATAGAGGAAGGCAACACATAGTGGGCAGGGTGGGAAGTCCAAAGTACAACATGGTATGGAGTCCTCCACAATCTGGGCTGTTTATACATTATCCGCCTGGAAGGGGATGCTATATTCCAAATAAACGGGCTTACTTGCTATCTCCCATACATGAAATTCCCTCTACCACACCCATGTACCTTTGAACAGACTGTCTCCTATGCCTGGAATGCCCTCACTACTCATCTCTCCCTCACTGGAGCCCCCATCTCCCTTCAAAACGTAAGTGCCATTTTCTACATGAGACATTTCTGGATTCTCCCAATTATTTTAGCTCTATTACTCACTGAGAAATTATTTTGTATAAATTTTGTACATTTTAAAATTTTACTTGTCTGTGTATGTGTTGTTTCCCCCAATGGATTGTAAACCCCTTGACAATTGGAACTGTTTTAATTTTGTCTTTATTTCCTGGCACTTCTCACAGTGCTCAGTGCTTAATACATGCTTGCCGGATTGAATAGAAGAGACCTTCATTTCTCTTCCTGGGACAAAGACCAAAGACACTTTTCCCCTGCACTTTTTTTCATTTGCATGCACAGAAAGAACCTCAAAGTTTTCAGAAAGCTGACACAAGCCAGAGTTCCGTTCTTTCTGCCAGAGGATAGGGAGGGAACAGTGAGGACTGAAACCTTTGGAGCATTTGACTGAGCCCAGATGAGATTTACTAGGTAATTAACAAAGTTTAAGGGAGGCTGTAACTAACATTGTTTTATTTAGATATAGAACATCCCTCATCGACAATTACCCTTTATGGCATGACCAACAACAACATAGCTGAAAGAATGGAGACTTCCAGGGCCACTGTGGGACCATTGGATTGGGGAAGAAGAAGGACTGAGGAGAAGTTATCTGTATTCTCCCTCTGCCCCTTTTGCCAGCTTGGCATGGCCTCTAGCTGACCTTGCTCTCCTGGGAACTCAAACATATGGATGTGAAATGGACTTTGGTGGACAGTAAATTTTCTTAAAAGTGCAGAAGCTATCCTGGGAGGCCAGAGCTAGCAAGGCCCTTTAGAGATTCATAATACAATGTCCTTTACTCCATGGGAGTGATGAGAACTCTACCATGAAGGGCATGCTGTTTTCATTATGCTGTAAATGGGGATAATGAAGGTACATTTTAGGAGAACAGAAAGTGTGGTGAGTGAAGTGGGAAGAATACTGGTTTTCGAGGACCTGAGTTCAAATCCCTTCCTCCCTGTGTTACTCTAACCATCATCCTTCCAGTCACGTGGGTTGGTAGCCTCACTATATCAACTCCTTCCCTCACATCATCAAGTCATATATTCTGCCTCCACTACTTCTCTCCCATTCATTCTCTTCTTTCCACTCCTCTTTATCCACCATCATAGTTCAGACTAGTGTCTGAATTATTGCAGTGGACTCCTAGTTGGACTCCCAGCTGTGTGCTCTCTGTATCTCTCTGTCTCTCTGTTTATGTCTCTGTCCCTCCGTCTCTCTCTCTCTCTCTCTCTCTCTCTCTCTCTCTCTCTCTCTCTCTCTCTCTCTCTCTCTCATACATACACACACACATGCACACATGCACACACACATCTATCTGTAATGTTAATGGGATGTAAGATCTTCCCTACCCATTAATAGGCCTCACATGGAACCCATTAAGGGGAGCTTGCTTAACGGAAGCTTGCTTGTAGGAAGGCTTTCACATCTTTTGCTAATTTCTAATTAGGCACTGAGTCACAAGGGTTGTGATGCCTTCTGGCTCTGAGAAGTATATATGTTCTCTGAGTTGGTATTTGTTTTGCTTTGGAGACTTGCTTATGAGAAGAATCTTGTGATTCCCTGGTCAAGATTCTGAGTGGCCATATGTTTAGAGCTCCTCCACTGCTCAGATGGTAAGGCTCTCTCCATCCAGGGGTGTATGTAAAGTATATAGTTGATTCAGGTAGTCAGAGCCCTGTATGCTGGTCTTTATTTCTCTGTTTGTATTTTATCTCAAGTTCAGGGTGCTGACTTTTCTCCTGAGCTAGTGAATGTAACTAAAAAAGATTGTTGACCCCTTAAACAACTATCTTTCCTAGTAAAGCAGATCCAAGAACCTGTGCTACCAGTCATCCTAGGTATGCCAGTGTGGTTGCTGCTAGACGATCCTCCACCCAATTGGCAAAGTTTTCCAATCCCTATTCAGGAACTTCAGTGAATTTTGCCTAGTAACTTAACCTCCCTCAGCCTCAGGTTCTTCATCTGTCAAATGAGAGGATTGGCTAAATAGTTTCTGAGATCCCTTACAGATCTTGATCTTTGAGCCTATCAATACTGGCATTATTGGACTCTGGAGAGATAGATAGTAATGAGGATAAGGTCCTCGAATTTTGACTCTAATATTTAAGATGTATGATTATGAGTTACTTAATCTCCCTGAGATTCAGTTCCCTTATTCTTAAAATAAGAGGATTGGCCTATATGATTTCTAAGGACTCCTTCTAACTCTATATCCTGTAATTCTAGGAGCTAGGACCTGGATGCCCAGGCTTTGAGGTTGCCTTGGGTCAGAATTCTGCCTTGTATTTCAAATATTTTTTCCTGGTCAAACAAGAACTGGGGTCACAAAGAGCCTGTGTAGCTTCATGAAGAACGTGTTATGACAGAATAGCCTAATTTCATTTTTTGACAGGGTTACTCAGTTGGTAGGTTAGGTGAATATTGTAGATAGAGTCAGAGTTATAACCAGCAAAAGCCAAGTGAGGATTTGCCCTAGGCAGATGGAATTCAGAGAGGGCTACACTGACCACAGCATGGGAGGTATTGTTATAGGCATCAGGAGGGTCCAAGGAAAGATGACAGGGGGATCAGGGAATGATGCCAAACTTTTGGGCTCCTCTGGTGAACTCTGTTCCTTGGCACCCCTTACCCAAGCCTGGGGCACTTATAAACAGATGTCTCTCCTTTCCAAAAGTTGTTGTGACTTCAGCACCTTGGATACATCCCCCTCAATCTCCAAGAGGAGTGTAGAAGGGAGATATGAAAATAGGAATGACAGATGTCTTCCTAGTATTAAACAGGGCAAGGGGGGTGGGGGAGTTTACCTGGCCACCAAGTAGTGGGCTTTAGAGGGGTACTGTGATCAACCCACCAAACTCAGCAGTGGCTAGAATGCTAGGGATACTAAGACTACAGGATCTGTGGAGCAGGGACACCCCAACCTGTGACAATGCAATCAAAGCTTCTTGTCATCACCAGAGTTGTGTTTATGGAGGTTCACTGTGGATAATGAAAGGAAGTCTACAACTCTACACTTTCCATGTTGGGTCAGGATGAGCACATTCAGGCTGCACCTAGAGTTGGTAAGAGGAAAGATTCACTTTACACACACACACACACACACACACACACACACATACAACCTTTGGTTTGGTTTGGTGTTCTGCTTGCAGATAGACCTTACATCATGAAGAGGGTGAAACAAATGGATGTTGGAAGTAAGCCTGCATTCACACAGGAAAAGTGGGGAATGAGAAGAGATACTCATTCAAATTCACACCAGTAGTAAGTGTCTGAAACAATACCTAAACCCTGGTCCAGACAAGTAAAGAAGGGTGTCATACTTACCCAGCCCTGCCACTTCCCCCATCCCAGAATGGTCAGATTTGGCCAAGCTAACATATAGTCATCCACAATAGTTAAAATTAGGAACTATCAACCTAGTTTTCTATCCTTTTTCTCAGCCAAACTCCTATGAAAGTCTGTTTATATTCCTTGCCTCCACTTTCCTCCTACTCACTTCTCAATCCTCTGAAATCTGGCTTCAACACCAGCCCCTGAATGAACCTGCTCTCTCTGTGGATGAAATATCTCTTATTTGCACAGTTTGATAGCCTCTTTCAGGCCTCTTCCTTCCTAACTTTTCTGCAGTTCTGGACACTGGTTACTACTTCCTTCTAGACAATCTCTCCTCCCCACCATTATTCTGATTCTTCTGGCAGTCTGACCACTCCTCAGCTTTCTTTTCTGGAGCAGTATTCATGTCCTACCTAATAATTGTGAATATCCATCAAGGCTCTGTCCTGACCCTCTCTACACCCTCTCTCAGTGATCTTATCAGCTCCCATAGGAAAAGTTATTTCTTTTTTTTTTTTTTTGGAGGGCAGTTGGGGTTAAGTGACTTGCCCAAGTTTTTGTGTTAAGTGTCTGAGGTTGAATTTGAACTCAGGTCCTCCTGACTCCAGGGCCGGTGCACTATTCACTGTGCCATCTAGCCACCCTGAAGTTATTTCTTTAAAGGTGACTCTAGACCTATATGTTGAGCCCTAAGCTCCAGGCCCCCATCAACAACTGCCTTTTGGACATCTTCAATGATATGTCACACAGGCAAATAAAATTCAGCCTGTTCAAAATGAAACTCATTATCTTTCTCCTTAGATTTATCCCTCCTCTAAATTTCCCTGTTTGTCTAGGGAACCACCATCCTGGGGCAACGAGGTAGCACAATGGACTGAGTGCAGGGTTTGGAGTCAGGAAGACTCCTCTTCCTGAGTTCAAATGAAGCCTCAGACACTTACTAGCTGTGTGACCCTGAGTGAGTCACTTAACCCTGTTTACCTTAGTTCCTCATCTGTAAAATGAGTTGGAGAAGGAAATGGCAAACCATTCCACTATCTTTGCCAAGAAAACCCCAAATGGGGTCCCAAACTGAACAACAAATATCACTTTCCTTCTAGTCAATTGGGTTTGCAGCCTCAGTATCACCACCAACTGTTTCCTTTCCCTCATCTGCCATATCCAGTCAGTTGCCAAGTCTTATAGATTCTACCTCCTCATCTTCTCTCCAATTTATCCCCTTCTTTCCACTCACATAGCCACCACTGTATCTCATACTCTTGCCTGGAATACTGCAGCAGACTCTTAGTTGGAATCCAAGCTTCTTGTCTTTTCCTTTCTCCAATCTATCCTTCATCCTGATATCAAAATAAGTTTCCTAAAATTATACTGACCATCTCCCTTCCATGCTCAAGTAAACTAGTAACTCTCTATTGCCTCTAGGTTAAAATACAAATGCCACAGAGTGTCATTTAAAGCCCTTCCTTTAGAGTCTGGCCCCAGCCAACCTTGCCAGGCTAATAATTTTTCCCTTCAATATACTTATCATATAAAACTCGTCTACTTGCCACGCCTTGATTTGATGATAATATTAATAGCTAGTCTACACACACACACACATTTTCTATTTGCCAAGCCCTTTACATATGTTGTCTTCTTTGGTCCTCACAACAATCCTATTAGGTAGTGCTATTATTAGTTTAAGTGGCATTCCCAAACAGCCAGAAAAAGTCTAAGGGAGGATTTGAATTTGAGTCTTCTTGACTTGGGTCCAACATTCTACACACAGCACCTTGTATTCCCTATAGATTCCCTTGTATTTCCCAGGTGTCCTGCATACCTGAAATATACTTTTTTTTTAAGCAATCGGGATTAAGTAATTGTAATGGGAATGCAAATTTGGAAGATCTTCCCTGCCCCTAGACTAAAGTGCACCTGGAGCCTGGGGTGGGAGGCTTGTTTTTCAGTAGATACTTCTTGATTGGCCAGTGGGTCAATAAGGTTGTTACATTCTCTGAGCCAGGAGAAGGGTATATAAACCCTGATTTGAGGCTTTGTTTTGGGGGCTCACTTTGAGAAGTGGTCTGTGATTTGATATGGATTCTGGGAAGCTGTTGTCTGGAGCCCCCCCCCCCCCCCCGGCTTTGAAAAACCCAGATGTTGAAACCCAGATGTTGATTGGGTATGGATGTAATGGCTGGACAGTTTGGAAAGCTGTCTACTTGATCTGTTTCTGTCTTGATAATTCTGTCTGTATACTTTGAAGGTCGGGGTGCTGACCTTTTTCCCCTGAACAAGGTAAACGATATATGGTCTGACTGATTAAAGTAAGCTTGTTAACCCATTTTGAGTTGCTTTCCTTTATCAAAGCAGATCCAAGAACCTGTAGGGGCAGCAAACCCTGAGGACGCTTGGGGTGCTTGCCGCTACAGTAACTTGCTCAAGGTTACACAGCCAGTTATTTCTGGGTGTGGTGCTGAATATCTGAGCCTGGATTTGATCCAGGTCATCCCGACACTGGAGCTGGTGCTCTTACTCGCTGAGCCACCTGGCTGCCCCCTGAAATGTACTTCTTACCTCCTTCTTTCCAAGTCATAGAATCCCCAGTCTCCTTCAATGCTTAGCTTTTGGGCCACTTCTTATTGGAAGCCTTTCCTATTGTTCCTAGGCATTAGTGCCATCTCCCAATAGCCCTCAAAATATCATGTACATGTTTAACTGTTGACATGTTGGAGATGTTATATGAATTTTTTTGAAGGCATAGATTATTTTATATTTTGTCTTTGTATCTCCAAACACCTGGGATAATAATTCCTTGAACATAGTAGGCATTTCATAACGATTGTCTTGGAGTCAGAGCTTTCTGATGATTCATAGGTCTTCCCTTCCAAGACAGCAAAGTCCCCAGGCCTATGCCTTTCCCCATAAATTGAGAGTGCAATTCCTGTCTCTATCCAGGTACCAAAATTCTTAGCTATGGCTCAGGATACAGTTTTCCTAGATTTTAGCAAAGTATCTGATACTCCCTTATGCTATTCTTGTAGAAAAGATGGAGAGAAGTGGGGCTACTCTAGAGTAGAGTTAGGGAGATTTGGAACTAGTTGAATGACCACCCTCAAAAATCATTGGTGTGAGATTTCAACTCACAAAGAGGTATCCGGTGTTAGTGCTCCAGGATCTGTCCTTGACTCTGAGCTTCAATTAAAGGCTTTATGACTAACTTTTGTTGGGAGTGTCATAGAAGGAATTCCTATTATAATAAGAGTTTGACCCCTTATAGGTTACCTCAATATGTAAACCCCGTTAGTGTTAATGTAAGAATGGCCTCTCTGAGGTCCTTCCCAACTTTGAGATTTTGGAAATCTAGAATCCTATAGTTTCAGTTCTGGGTCCCATAGTTTAGAAAAGATATTAATAAGTTGGTGAGTATACAGAGAAGGCTCACTCACTAGAATTGCAAGGTGAGCACACTATGATATGAAAAGATACATGAGATATATATACACATATATGTTCATGCACATATAAACATAATACATATATGTATATACATCTATATCTAATTACATACATATATGTGTGCATACCTCCATCATGTATGCATGTATACAATATGTATTGTGCATGTGTGTATATATACTCTTTTTACATTTATTATAGAAAAGAGATGGCTTAGGGGAGGGGGAGAGAAACATAATTTTCTTCAAGTATTTTAAGGGCTATCTCATATAAGATTTGTTCTTCTTGGTCTAGGAGGGTAGAACCAGGAACAATAGGTACGGTTGTAGAGACAGATTTTGACTGGATGTAAAGGGGGAGTGTTGGAGGATGGGAAGGGGAGAAACTTCCTAATTATTAGAGCTCTGCAGAAGTTGAATGGGTTTTCCCAAAAGTTAGTGGGATCTCCTTCTCTGGCGGTCTTCAAGCAGTATGGGGATAACCATTAGTTGGAAGGTATAGAGGGAATGTCTGCTCAGGCATGGTTTGGACTAGGTGACTTCCCCTTCAATGTTGAAATTCTGGGATTTCATAGATAAAGAAATCTTTTAATGTGCCAGGAAAGGGGAATGCCAATGAGTTGGTCAGGTCAGGGATTAGATAACAGTGACATGGGGATTTCCCAGTGGCCCAGGGAATTAAAACTAGAACACAGAAACCCTGAGAACAAACAAATACTGAACTTCTTTAAACTGTAATGATATCTGGGGCGGCCAGGTAGCACAGCGAGTAAGAGCACCGGCTCCAGTGTTGAGAAGACCTGGAGATGGAATCCTGGGCTCAGACACTTAGCACCCACCCAGAAACACCTGGCCGTGTAACTTTGAGCAAGTTACTTAACCCCAATTGCTTAAAAAAAAAAAACTGTAATGATATCTGCTCCTTCCCTTAAGCTTTCTCCTCCAGTGAGAATAGAGTAAAATTATTCTATGGGTTTCTTCTCCTGGATTTCTGGGGAAAACCACTCATCTCAACAAAAATTCAGTTTATTACCTAGAAGTCACTGTTTTAGACACTGAAGATTACAGGCGGTTGTTGTTTGTCCTATAGTCTTCAGTGTCTAAATAGTGATTTGTAGGTAGAAAATATACCACATTTTATTGAGACAAGTGGCTTTCCCCAGGCACTGAAGATAACAAGAGTGAAACTGAAAGAGTTCCTGCCCCCATAGAGCTTACATTTTATTGGAGAAGAGAGGGGGAAAGGGTCAGCGTCCTGAAACATGGAATAGAGAGGAGAGGACTCTTCTAGGAGCCTGGCAAGTACAGGGCATGGGCGTAGGCAGAGTAGGTGTTACAACAAGTACCGGGCTGAATTGAAAGGGAAAACTGGGGACAGAGTCCATATGGCTGAGTAGAAACAGGACTTCCAAGCCATTCAGGCTCCCACCACTTCCAATTCATGTAAAAAAATGACTCTAGACAAACTTTGGAGGTATGGAACCCACAAAATGACACAGAGAAGCTAACCTCCTACTGAGGACAGCTTGGCAGGCTGGCAGGAAGTAGCCAGCACTCTGGGAGCTGACCCCAACCCCTACTTGAGCTGGAGGTCTTAGCCCCAGGGTGGCCTGACTAGCCAAAGGCTGGAGGGACTTCAGATCACCAGCAGCTGTGGTGGTTTCCAGAATAATCAACCTATAGATGCCAAGGACAAAGTGAGAGGTGAGTGCAGTGTGGACTTTGGGACCTGGGAATTCGGAGTGCTTTGGCTTTTGCCCCTGGGGTGAGAAGCAGCTGAGGAGCCCCAGCCCTGCAGCCACCCACCACATGGCAGCTTTAGCTCCTGGCCTACAGACTATAGGAGGACCAAGCAACTTGTCTGAGGGGTAATCACTTTTGCTTTAACCTGCTTGGATCTCAGTTGGGGTCTAGGGTGGGGGTCCTGGGGTGTGTGACCAGCTTGTCAGAGTGTGTGGAGGCTTCAGAGAGGGCACCCAACTAATACCTTTGGCAGCTGAGAAAACCCCAGCATTTGGTACGTAGCTCGCCTGTCTGGTGGCAGAGTCCTACTAGATCAAAAAGCTCAAAAGTCAAGTAATTGAGTGACAACATGAGCAGGCAAAGGAAGCAAACCAAGTAAAGCAATCCAACTTTACATTCCTATTTTGGGGACACAAAGGATCAAAGCATGAAGCAGGAGGAAGACAGACAGTGAAGTCAGAACTCCAGCACCAAAAGCTTCCAAGAAAAATATGAATTGGTTAAGATCATTGAGAATCTTAAGAAAGATTTTGAAGATCAAAAAAGAGAAGTAGAGGAAAAATTGGGAAGAGAAATGAGAACTATGCAAGAAAATTATGAAATGAGAGTCAACAACCTGACTGAAGAAAATAACACCTTAAAAAATAGACTAACTTAAATGGCAAAAGAGGCTCAAAAAGGTAATGAGGAGAAGAATGCCTTAAAAAGCCAAATTTGCCAGATGGAAAAAGAATCTCAAAAGCTCACTGAAGAGAATCATTCCTTCAAAATTAGATTGGAGCAAATGGAAGCTAGTGACTTTATGAGAAATCAAGATACAATTAAACAGATCCAAATAAATGAAAAAAATAGAAGGTAATGTAAAATATCTCATGGGAAATCCACTGACCTAGAAAAATAGATCCAGGAGAGATAATTTAAAAATTATTGGACTACCTGAAAGCCGTGATCAAAAAAAGAACCTAGAAATCATCCTTCAAGAAATTCTCAAGGAAAATTGCCCTGATGTTTTAGGACCAGAGGGCAAAATAGAGGTTGAAAGAATCCACCGATCACCTCCTGAAAAAAAACCCAAAAAGAAAACTCCTAGGTATATTATAGCCAGGTTCCGGAATTCCCAGATCAAGGAGAAAATATTACAAGCAGCCAGGAAGAAACAATTTGAATATTGTGGAAACACAACCAGGATAACACAGGATCTGGTAGCTTCTACACTGAGGGATTGAAGGGCTTGGAATATGAGGTCAAAGGAGCTGGTATTAAAACCAAGAATCACCTACCCAGCAAAACTGAGTATCATATTTTAGGGGAAAATATGGTCATTCAGTAGAATAGAGGACTTTCAAGCCTTCTTGATGAAAAAACCAGTTGAATAGAAAATTTGACATTCAGATATAAGAAGGAAGAGAAACATGAGAAGGTAAACAGGGAAAAGAAATCATAAGGAACTTATCAAAGTTGAACTGTTTACATCCCTAAATGGAAAAATGATCATTGTAACTGATGAAACTTTTCTTAGTATGAGAATAGTTGAAGGGAATAGAAATGTGTGTGCTTATACACACACACACACCCATACATATACATGTCTATATAGGAGGGTATATGGGCATATGAATACATATATGAATGTGTGTATATATGTGTACAGGTATACATAGATAGAGGGCCCAGGACCAATTTAATGGGAAGGGATGATACTTAAAAGGTGAAATTAAGAGGTTAGAAAGTAATATAATAAGAGGAGATGGGGAGAGAGAGAATGGGGTAAACTATCTCATATAGAAGAGGCAAGGGAAAATGGTTACAATGGAGGGGAAGAACAGGAAGGCAAAAGGAAATGGGTCAACCTTATTCCATTGAATTTGGCTTAGGGAGGGAATGACATAGACACTCAATAGGTTGTCTCATTCTACAGGAGAGTAGGGGGGAAGGGGATGAGAGAGGGAATGATGGAAGGGAGGGCAGGCTGGAGGGGGAGGGAAGTTGGAAGCACCCACTTTTGAAAAGGGACAGGATCAAAGTAGAGAATAGAACAAGTGGGAGGTGGGATAGGAGGGAGGGAAATATAGTCAGTCTTTTATAATATGTCTGGTATGGAAATGTTTTGCATAGCTACACATGTACAATCTATATTGAATTGCTTATCTTCTCAGTAAGGGTGGGTGACAAGGGAGGAAGGGAATGAATCTGGAATTAAAAGTTTTAAAATAAAATGTTTAATATACACACCACACACTATTATTAATACTATTTTACATGTAATTGGGAAATAAGATATACAAGCACTGGGGCACAGAGATCCACCATACCCTACTGGAAAAGTCAAAGAGGGTATGGGATAAGATAGAGGAGAGAGCAGATTGGAGGAGGGGATATCCATTGGTATCACTGTTTTGGGGTGGTGGGTAGGGGAAAAACGGGGTGAAAATTTGTAACTCAAAATCTGGCAGAAATGAATGATGTAAACCAGAAGTTAACAAAGCATTTGAAAAAATATATGTATATGTGTGTGTGTGTATACACTATTATCAATATTATTTTACATGTAACTGGGAAATGTTATACAGGCACTGGGGCATAGAGATCCACTATGCCTTACTGGAAAGTCGGAGGGGGTATGGGGGAAGATATGAGAGAGAGCAGATTGGAGGAGGGGATATCCATTGGGATCGCTATTTTGGGGTGGTGGGTAGGGGAAAAACAGGGAGAAAATTTGTAACTCACAATCTTGTGGAAATGAATGATGCAAACTAGAAGTTAATAAAGCATTTGATTAAAATAATAAAAAAAAGGGAAAACTAAGAAGATGGGGAGAATTTGGGGTAAATAGTAGTCTTGACTCATTTCTTTACAAAGTTATTTTGGCCACGCCCTTGCCCTTCAGGCAGGATTAAACTTGATCCATCCTTGACTGAGTTCCCCTAAATGATTGACCATTCCAGACTGATCTCTAGGAAAATGACTCCCAAACCATGGTCTTTCACCTTGTCTGAATATTTTTTGAACCTCATCTTATGGAGAACTACTCTCAGTCCCTGCAGCCATCCCTCCTGCCTCTTTGTTCTTACACTGTTCTTCAGGTATGACTGAGAATGGTATTCTACTTCATTAAATCCAATTTCAGTTGTTGTTACCACTATTTTCATCAAGTCATCTTTGGGTCCCTAGGACTTATAGGTTGTGTAACATTAGGCAAAACACTGTACTACATTCCACTTTCCTTGTTTGTAGAATGAGACTGACTCCATCTTCCCTCCCTTTTCCCCTAGAACAGAACACAGAATACACAGATTAAAAGTTTTCCAGCATATCAACAAGTGAAAGATTGAGTCAGGCAAAGGGGTCATTTCCTTAACATACATCAAACTCCAGGTCTCTTCTCTGTGCTGATCTCCTGTGTTTCTATGTCTCTGCCTCTATCCATGTCTCTGTCTCTTATGTCTGCCTCTCATTATGCCTCTATTTCTGTCTCTCCCTTTCTTTGTCTCTTTTGTCTCTATGCTTCTGTCCTTGTCCTTGCTATCTCTATTTGACTGTCTATCCCCCTCCCATTCACACCTCATCCTATCCCCAACCCATACCCATTTCTTGCAGAATTCAGTCTCCTTGACCCTGCCCAGAGGGCTCCCTGGGCAGCCCCCAGAGAAATAGGCACATTGTCATTGTGACATGTTCAAGAAAAGGAACAGGGAGCAGCAGGGTCCAGGAGAGCAGACCAGACTAGGGGAAGCCTGTTTACTGCTTTGGTGGGAGGCAGACAGTGAACCTTGCCCAGGCCATATGGTACAGGCATCCTGCCAGGGAAATGCAAAACCAGGTCCTCACAAATTGTGACAAGGAGAGGGGCAGCCATAGCAGGGTCTCCAAAGCCCATCTGGTTAGGCGAACTGATTTTCCCATTTGGTGTCCAATGCCGGATCTGGTTGTCCCTTAATTGTTGTGAGATCAGGTACAGTGGGTCACTTCTCTTGGCTACAGACTCTAGTTCCAGAGCTGTGAATGCTTCAAAAGATGAGAATATGAGAATAATTATCTCCCATAATGCTTTCTTCCACAGTACCTTCTCATTCATTTACCATCCTGGTGAGGTAGGGAGCAAAGATGTCATAGCTCCTATTGTATGGGAGGGAAACTGAGGTCCAGATGGTTGAAATGACTTGTCTAGGTCAACCAACTAGAATCAAGGTGAGGCCCCCAAACTTCAAGCCTGAAGCTGGTTTCTACCTGACCTTGCTGATTTCAGTGCAGATCCAGTGCCCAGGAGGTCCTTGGTGATGGTGAGCATAGGCATGAGAACCAGAAGGGACCAATCCCTTCATTTCATAGATGAAGAAACTGATGCCCTGAGAGATAAAGTGACTTGCTAATAATGACAACTAAAATTTATTATAGTAGCTCCTATGTGCCTGGTACTGTGCTAAGTTCTTTGACATTTATTGTCTCATTTGATCCCCACAGCAACCCTGGGAGGTAGATTCTATTATTATCCTAATTTTACTGATCAGGAAACTGAGGCAAACAGATTAAATGATTTGCCCAGGATCACATAGCTCCTAAGTGTCAGAGGTCAAATTTGAATGGGGAGGCGGGGGAGTTTCCCTGACTCCCAGCCTGGAGCTCTATCCACTGAGCCACCTAGCTGCCCCGTGGCCGTACACATGCTAAGTAGATGAGTTGAATCTGAATTCACATCATCTGACTCAGTACAAAATACCCACATGAATGTTTTGTCTTTTTCTTCCTTGCACTCTGCTTTTTTCCCTTTGGAAGGAAGAAAGACAGTTAAGCAAAACTTCGAGTATAGTCTGCCCCTACAGTCAGGCCTCTGCTTTGGTGCCTTGGTTCCTACTTCAGTATCAGTTTTCTGGGATCAAGATTGGTCATTACAATTAAATCTGACTTAAGCAACCTTTTGTTGTTGTTTTTATTTACCTAATTGTTGTTACTGTGCGTGCTGTTCTTCCAGTCCCATGCACTTGACTCTGACTACGTTCACTTGTGTCTGAGATTTGAGGGGCAAGAATAAACCCAAGTCATTTCCTTTCACGTTTGGCAGAGTCCCACCCTGTGATGACTCTGGTGTACAGTGAGCTCTCCTTTCCTCAGAGATCCTTCAGAACTCACCCACTCTACCTGTAGCCAATACTCCTGTCAGTGCTATGTGGGCAGCTGAGATGCTGTAGACTTGGCATCAGAAGACCTTTGTCCAAGCCCTGGGTCTCTTGGTAATTACCTAAGTGAACTTGAACCTTAGTTTCTTCATCTGTTAAATGGGAATGATAGTGCTTTGAACTAATTCTCTCACAGACTTATTATAAGGATGAACCCTACAGATCCTATAATCCAACTCCTTGATTGGTAGATAACCAAATGGTATGCTAGGGAAAGGTTTGTAACTGAGTAGGAGAAACTTGAGACTCTTCTCCTTTCTTAGTTCCCTAATATACCCAGACAGGGTATAGAGTGCCCATCACGAATAACTGCTCAAGAATCTTCAGTGTCTCTGTCTTTCTGTTAAGATAAAAGAGAAGTTATTCTTTTTGGCATTTGAAGCTCTAACGAATCTGGTTCCCATGTAACTTTTTAGGGTTATTGTACATTTCTCTCATTCATTTACTCTATGTGACAAACTGGCTTATTTGTAGCTCATTGTATAGGTCATGCTATCTCCCACCTCCATGCCTTTGTCCCATTTTGAAATTCACTCCTTCTTACATGCCTTATGGTTGTCGTTTTGTTTTGAGGGTGAAAAAGTACTTTATAGACCATAAAGTGCTATGTAAACATACATTGCTAGTAATATTATTTTTATTAATAAATTAAGCTGCCCAGCTCATACTTTTCCATTGGGAGAGGTAGAAGTTGCAGTCTTAATCTTTGGGTAGTGGCCTGGTCTTCTTAGGATTTGTGAAAGTTAACACAGACAGATGTTATAAAGCACCTCAGTCACCCACCTCTTGCCCAAAAGGCCATATTAAAATTGCCTAAGGTTAAAGGCGTTCTCCAAGTTCATTTCCATTCAAGAAACTATAGTTCATGAGCCCTACCAGTTTATTTTTGCTAGTTAGCCAGAGGATATAGTTCAAACAAAGCAAAGGCCTTTAACAAAACAAAACAAAACAAAAATATAGTAAGGAAGCAACAATGAAATATTTCCCTCACAGAAATATAAATCCTACTGGTGGGAAAGCAGACACAATTAGGAAATCCACATGGAAGGACATGTAGCCATAGCACTGATCTCTTTAATGATGTCATAGCACTGAGCTCACATGATGCCATGTCTCCCCTGGGACATTTGTTGTATGCAGTCTCTGCTGAGCATGGAGTTTCTGATAGTCTTGTGTTTACTACATTGCTGATCTTGTGGCTATGGAGCTTATTTTTGTTTCCAGCTTCAGCTGAAGTTCTCAGTTTGGGTGCTAGCTCTTTCCCATAAGAGTAAGACTGAACTTGACTATTCTCTCTCTTTAGCTTAGAATCAGAGACTGAAGCTTCATCCCTTTTAGTGAAGGGAATAGGACTATCACACACCCAAAGTCTTATCTGCAAATGACTTTTATTTTTCCCTCCAGAAGGACAATCTTCACTTTCAGAGGTTTAGCTTTTAGAACACAGAGCAGTCAGTCAGCTAAGTAAAACTTAAAGGCATTCAAGCTATCTTTGAACCTTCTGTGTCTAGCACTAAATCAGTCTTTTGTCCTAAACAACTCTCTGACTTAGGGTTTAAAATTCCTTATAACTCCTTCATGGTCCCTTATGGGGAATCTGTGCCCCTTAGAATCATTCTAGGGGCTACCCTTTTATTTTATTTATTTTTTTTTTTGCCTTTTTTTTTGGAGGGCAATTGGGGTTGTGACTTGCCCAAGGTCACAAGGCTAGTAAGTATTAAGCATCTGAGGCCGGATTTTAACTCATGTCCTCCTGACTCCAGGGCCTGTGCTCTGTTCACTGTGCCACCTAGCCATCCTGAAGGGGGCTACCCTTTTAACAAGCTACCAAAAGCCTTTTTGGTTATGAGGCTCCATGGTTGGTTTTTCCCCCTCAGTTCCCCCAAGATTCTTTGATTCCTCATGCAAAAAGAAGGAAAAGGAAGGAGGGAAGGAAGGAAGGAAGGAAGGAAGGAAGGAAGGAAGGAAAAGAGAGAAAGAAAGAATGAAAGGAAGGAAGGAAGGAAGGAAGGAAGGAAGGAAGGAAGGAAGGGATGGGGAGAGAGAGGGAGAGAGGGAGAGGAGAGAAGAAGAGAGGGAGAGAAGGAAAGAGGGAGAGAGGGAGAGAGAGCACGCACAGGTAAGAACAACAACAACAAAACAACCCAACAATGTAAGGTGGATGGAGTGAGGCATTGTGCCCCCCTTCAATCCTTTGTTGCAATTTTCTGTATGTATTATATATCTGTGACAGGCAACAAGCCTCTCATATTTTGAGCCTGGGGAGGGGAGGCATCAAATAGCATCAATGATCCTTTTTCTACTGATTTTACTGAGGCCAACTTCTTAAGTGACCTCATTCCTTCCCATCTAGCAGATAGCCCGCTATGATCCCCTCTATCTCACTTATCTTCAGTCTCTCCTTGTTTACCAGCTGCTTCCCTAATGCCTACAAACATGCTTACGTCTTCCCCCATTCTCAAAAAGCTCTCACCTGGATCAGTTCATTCCCATAAATTGTCATTCCATAGCTCTCTTCCATTTCGAGGCTAAACTTGAGAAGGCTGTCTCCAGTAGGTACCTCTACCTCCCTTTCCTCTTTCTCTTCTTAGCTCTCTGCAGTCTTACTTCTGATCTCAGCATTCAACCAAAACTGTTCTCTCCAAAGTTACTTTAATTGCTAAATTCAACGACCTTTTTCTCAATCCTTGTCCTTCTTGACCTCTGACTCTTTTGATCAACCTCTTCTTCATATTCTCTTCTCTTCTGCTTCTTACCCTGCCTATCTGACCATTCAGTCTCAGCTTCCTTTGCTGGAGCTTTGTCAAGGTTAAACCTCAATCCTGTGCATGTCCCACAAGGCTCTGTCCTGTGGTCTTTTTTCTTTCCTTTCCATATGGTGATCTGTACTTGGTGATTTCATCAGTTCCTATGGGGTCATTTATCATCTCTGTTCTCACGGTTCTCAAATCTACTTATGCAGCCCTGACCGCTCCGCTGACTTCTCGTCACACATCTCCAATGGCTTATGGGACACCTTGAACTAGATGTCTTGTAGATATCTTAAACTCAACATGTCTAAAGCCAAACCCATCATCTTTTACTCCCAGTCCTTCCCTTCTTCTTAACTTTCCTATTACTGTTGAGGAGGCTACCATCTCTCATTCACCCAGACTTGCAATCTAGGTCTTATCCTCTACTCCTTACTTTGCACCCCACCCCCACATTCTATGTTGTCAAGGCCTGTTGATTTTACCTTCATCACAGCTCTCATATATATATATATATATATATATATATATATATATATATATCATATAGATAGATAGATAGATAGATATAGATATATAGATATCCTGGGGGCCATCTCCAGTCATCCTGATCTATATCTTGCTATTGGACCCAAATGGCTCCAGAAGAGAAAGTGAGGCTGGTGACTTTGTACAGCCCTCCCTCACTTAAATCCAACCCATTCGCAAGTCATGGCATCATCTTCCTGATGACACAGTCCTCTTCAAGAACAAAAGAAAACAACAACATATATATCCCCTTCTTTCCTCTAACACTGCCACAACCCTGGTACAGGCCCAGGGCTACAGCAATAACATGGTAGTTGGTCTCCCTAGCAAACGGTTCTCCTGACTCCAATCCATCCGCCACTCAGCTGTCAAAATGGTCTTCCTAAAGCTAGGTCTGACCATGTCTCCTCCTCCTGAGCATTCAAAGTCCTTTGTAACCTGATCCCCCTTTCCCTTTCAGTCTTACACATATAACCCCCTCCCCTACCCAAATACTCTTCCATCCAATGACACTCACCTCTGTGCTGGTCCCCCAACAAAATATTCCATCTCGGTACTCCAGGCATTTTTATTGGCATCATGATACCCATGATGCAATGCTCTCCACCTTCGGGCTTCCTCATCTTTCTTCAGGCTAAAATTCTACTTTCTACAGGAAGCCTTTCCCAATGCTCCTTAATTCTTCCCTCTTTTTATTATTTCTAATTTATCCTGTATATAGTTTATTTGTAAATAGTTTTGTACATATTGTCTCCCCCCATTGGACTGTGAGTTCCTTGAGAGCTGAGCCTGTCTTTTGCCTTTCTTTGTATGCTTACCTTTTAGCACAGTGAATGGCACATAGTACACATATAATAAGCATTTATTGACTCACTGAGTGTGATCAGGAATGGTAATAGATGACTGAGTCCTGAAACATGTGAAAGAATAGGCTTGAGCCATGGAATGGCATGCACTTTGGGGAGTCAGAGGGCTTATGCTTGAAGGGGTTAGCGGCAAGACAACCTCTGCCAGCCAGACCTGGCATACTCCCAGGTAAGTTCCAGTGGCCCAGGCTGCTTCAACGTCCTCTGCCCTTCTTCAAGAGCAAATACTACAGTTTCCTCTGCCGACCCCCTGCTTGAAGGCTTGATTCCCATTCAGCATTATCAGCTTCCCTCAGCTGACAGTCTTTCGGGTTCTATCTAATTTAAACTCCCCAGCCCATCTTCGGAGGGTTCGTCCAAGGACTCTGATTATATCCACGTGGCTGTCAGAATGGCAGGAGCTGGGGAGAAGATAGCAAATTATATCAGCGACTCATCATCCCCTCTGTGCCCCTCGCTCCCTCCTCCTCCCCCATCCATCAGCTGAAAAATACTTAATAACCACAAGCTCCCTCCAGAACCAGTCCGTGCCCCTCACCCAGCCCGTGTTCTCTTTGAGACTTGGGAGCCCCATGGAACTCTGCTCAATGGAGAGAGATATATCCTGTTAAGAAAGTGACATTACCCAGTGTAACTGCCTCTGAGAGAACAGAGGCCTTCACTTCTGCAGCTCCAGAGTCCCCAGGGTAGGGAATTCAATCCAATTCATCCTGAACTTTATGGTCACCTACTATGTGCCTAGCATCAAATCTGCTTCTAGAACCAGAGAATCATAAAATGTTGGAGGTTTAAGGGACCTTAGAGACCACAGGGTCATAGATCAAGGGCATCTAGTCCAGTCCAGACCCCTAATTTTATAGTTGAAGAAACTGAGGCTCAGAGAAGAGAAGTCCTTTTTCTTCTCAGCTCTTCCAACAAAGTCATCACCATAGCTCACATTTATATGGCACATTAAGGTTTTCAAAGCCCTTTACAAACATTAAATCACTTTATTCTCACAACGATGCTGGGAATGCTATTATTATCCCCATTTTATATTTGAGGAAAATGAAGCAGACTTGCCCAGGGCCAAGTAAGGATCTGAAGTAGGATCTGAACTTGGGTCTTCCTGATTTCAGGTCTAGCCTTCTGTCTACTGTACTCCCTTACTGCCGAGCTGTGTTATGAACAGTTATTATATTAGCTAACATTCATACGAACCTTGAAAGTTTGTAAAATGTTTTACATATATGATCTCATTTAATCCTCACAGTACTCCATGAAGTAGATAGTTATACCCATACTTTACAGAGGAAGGAAATATAGGAGAAGAAAATGGGTTGAATGACTTGCTCAGGGTCACACAGCTACTAAGTGTCTGAGATAGGATTTGAACTCAGGTCTTCTTAAATTCAAGTTCAACACTCTTCCACATACCAAATAGCTACTTCTTTGAATGGTTATTAGATTATCTGTATATCTGAAGCTTTGTATTTGTATATGTCCCTCATTTTTGCTTGTAGCACTTGAATGTGCATAAGAAATTCAGAGTGCTTTGAGAGTTCAGAATAGGAGAGGGATCACCTTCCACTGGGAGTATCAGGCAAAGCTTTCTGGAGGAGGTAACATTAGAAATAATTGCTGAAGGATAAGGAAGTTTTCTTTTTTTATTGATCCATTTTGTTCCATATGACATTGCCCAACAATCCCATTAAACAAAGTCCCTAAAAAGTATATTCCCCCCAAATAAGGGCTGATAGGTAACATGATATTTTTTACTTCTGAAGTTTAGTGATTGTTGGTTAACAGTAAGGAAGTTGGTGGGCACAATGGATGGAGTCACAAGGGCCTGGGAACAAGTCATTCCTTTGACACATACTAGCTGTGGGAGCTCGGGCAGCTCACAACTTGTCAGTGGCCCGAGCAACTCTAAAACTTAGATGGTCTCTATTTATAAAGGAAGTTTCCTCACAGGGAAGCTGGAAGTTCCTTACACCAAAGAAATCACAGTTTGGACCAATTGATAGGGTTGTAAAGGTATATAGGAGTCAAGATGCAGATGGCCTTCAGTGTGAGGCTAAGAAACTTGCATTTTTATCCTCAAAGCAATAGGGAGCCATTGAAAGTTTTGGAGCAGGAGAATAAAAAGTCCAGACTTGCATTTTAGGAAGATTGATTTGGTAGCTGGGTGAAGAATAGATTACAGAGGAGAGAGGTAATGGTACCAGTTAGGAAGCTATCACATTAGTCCATGTGAGAGGCAGCATCCTCTTATAGGCTTGAATTAGAGAAGTGACTAAGTGAAGAAAGGAAGGGATGGTTGTGGAAAAAGTGTTGTGCATGTTGAGTTGACATAAAATTGGCAATAGATTGGATATAGGGTGTGAAGTCAAATAAAGAGGCAAAGGAATGTTCTGAATCCATCCCCCTTTCTCCACTCACATAGGCACTATCTTAGTTCAGACTGTTATCACCTCCTTTCTCACCTCCTCCCATCTCTTCTATTTTCAGTGTTCCTCTTAACCAGCTGCTGAGATCATTCCCATGCCTATGTCTGATTATCTCACTCCCCCATTCGAACACCTTTAGTGATTCCTTACTGCTCAGAGAACATACCAGCTCTTCAGCCTGGCATTTAAGACCCTCTATAGCCAGGTGCCTGTATTCTTTTTTTAGCTTTATTTTATACTGCTCACCTTCAAGAACTCTGTATTCCAATAAACTGAACCACTGGCTGTTGGTTCCCTAAACTTCATATGCTTATCTCACACCTCTGTAATTGTCTGAGCCATTCCCTGTGCCTGGGATGTACACACCTCTCATCTTAGCCTCTCAGATGGTCTTCCAAGCTCAGTGCAGGTGCCATCTTTTCCATGAAGCCTTCCCTGATTTTCCCATGGATATTGCTGTTCATCTTCTCAGTTGTCCTTATTGGTGGCCATCTTACATCTCCCAGCACCTTCTAAGCAGCTTGAAGGCAGCTTCTATTTTATCTGTCTTAGCACCCCTATCATAGAAGTGTCTTACATGTGCTTCATTAATATTTGTTGCTTTTAATAGATCTTGTTCTGGGAATTGCCAATTAATCATTTTGGCCAAGTCTTTATGGAGACTTCTGCAGAAAAATATAGACCAGTGATGGGGAACCTGTGGCCTCAAGGCCACATGTGGCTTCTAGGTCCTTGGGTGCAGACTTTTGACTGAATTCAAGTTTTACAGAACAAATCCTTTTATAAAGGGAATTTGTTCTGTGAAGTTTGGATTCAGTCAAATATAGACCTGATATAGATCATTAAAAAAGTTTTAATGTCCCTTATTTTTTACACTTGTCATTTTCTGATCTACCCTGCTTTCCCTTTGAATTCTCCTCTGTAATAAGGAAAAAGCAATTGGGTCTGACAGTGTGTGCAACATTTTGCTCCCATGGTCCCCTACCTCTCTGACACAAAGAGAGAAATATGCTCCTTTATCCTCCTCCAGAACCAAGATTGGGCATTACCATTTATCTGAATTTGACCACCTTTTATTGATGATTTCTTCTTACGTTATTACAGTCATTGGGTATTTTGCTTTTCTGATTCTGCTCACTTCATTCTGCATCAGTTTGTACAGGAGACCACTTATTTCTTAAGTCAGATTTAAGTATAGTATATGTTTGCTGGCCCATGTATACAAAGGTAATTGGGACTCCTGAGGCAAAGTAAGGCATGAACTTTGAGTGGCCTTTTAAATGTTGGGGATGGATTTGCCTGACTTGATTTACACTCCCTCAATCAGTCCCCCATTTTAAGTGAAATGCATTTGTAAGATTGGAGACCTGGATCAAAAATATAGATTCTGGCTATAGACTGAATGAAGCTATATAATGTCCCTATGGTCATTGGGCCTGCTGTGACCTCAGCTGCAGAGTGGTTAACCACAGGGTTTTTGGGGGAAGAAAACACAGGACTGGGAGTCTTGAGACCTGAATTCTAAGCCC
This sequence comes from Petaurus breviceps papuanus, assembly GCF_028583685.1. Classification (NCBI taxonomy): domain Eukaryota; kingdom Metazoa; phylum Chordata; class Mammalia; order Diprotodontia; family Petauridae; genus Petaurus; species Petaurus breviceps. Next base: position 2,188,699 of record NW_027187348.1, read on the forward strand.
AGCTTTATTTGGTATTAGCTGTGTGACCTTGAACAACCACCGAGTCCTTACAAACCTCAGTTTTCTCATCTATAAAATGAAAGAGTTGGCATTTCTCTCTCTCTCTCTCTCTCTCTCTCTCTCTCTCTCTCTCTCTCTCTCTCTCTCTCTCTCTCTCTCTCTCTCTTTCTCTATGTCTCTCTCTCTATCACAAAACGTAGAAGCAGAAGCAGGTAACCTCTGAAGTCTCTTCTCGCTCCATTTATCTATGTCTAAATCGTTGTGTTTGCAATATAATAAATTATGATTAATCACTCTTTGACAGTCCTGTCATCTCTTCAAAGTTCTGCAGGTTCAAGTTTTCTTACTCATCACAGGAGGGAGTCTTCAGTCCCATAACTTACAAATACAATCCCTGCTTGGTCCCCCACCCCCATCCCACCCCTCTAAAAACGTAGACACTCACACTAAACGTGGAGTGGCTGGGGACTATGATGGGCATGTGAATGAATGATCAGGAGGTTCAAAGGCCAAAGAAGAACAGAGAGACACAAAAAGGTCAAGTAATTTTCATCTTGAAGGTTACCCCATAGAGGAGATGACAGACTGAAAGAAGAAGGCCCTTGTCTTTTTTTTCAAGGGATTATTTGGGGAACGGTTCATTTTTACCCATCTGGGGCCCAGGCTGTATGAAAACCAAAGGATGCCAACAGCTGTCCAGATGTTTAGTCTGTCTTGGCACCAAAAATCTGGAAATTATTTAGAAATTAACAGAAATTTTCCAGTTTCATATGGATGCTAGGCACTGATAGACCTGAAGTTCTTTGCCTTTACTATCACCTTAACACAATGAAAGAGGGATAAGATAGTCATTAAGCATCGATTAAGCTATTGCTGTTTTCCAGGTACTTTGCTAAGCAATAGGAGGAGAGAGGCTTCAAATTCTGAAATAAAATGCACCAAAAGTTTGCTTCGATAGTCTGAGCTTCACCTTCAGGCTTGCCTATGGTGGCCTTTGTTTATTCTTATGCAGTCACTTCACAAGGGAAGATACAACTGTCTGGGCTTTTGTTTTCAACATGAGCTGGCCATGGAGTGATCCCATTGGTGACAGGCATCAGTCCTGCTCAGCAGGCAGGACTGAGCTCCTAGCCCCTAGCGGCAGAACCTAGGAGCAGGAGCAGGGACCAGGATCATGGTAGCCCTGCTGATCCCTTTAAGCTTTGCTCAATGACAAATCTCCCACAGACCCTGAGCAGTTAGATGGCTATTATTGTCCATGTATGTGTAGCCCATCAGGCCAGTTCCAGACTCATCAAGAACTTACCCACAGTATGGACTCTCAGGGCAGTCAATCCAGGGAAGGGAGAGGATCTCAGTTCAGCAATGAACTCAAAGTTGATGTAGGCCCTCACACACATTCGCCTCCGTGAATTCCTTCGACAACAGAATAAGACCAGGAGTACAGCTGCCTCCATTTTACATTTGAGGCACTTACCAAAGCTACACTTGCCCAAGGCCACACAGTTATTTATACAGTAGTGAATTTGGAAATGGAGGAGCCAGGAGGGCAGTTCTGACTCTGATGCTAGTGCTGTCTCATACCGTATGGCCTCTTATAACTATCTGGAAAGTGATTGGGGAAGGGGATTGATATGGTCAGACCTCCTGGAAACCACATTGAGAATTAGCAGGGCCATGAGAAACTCTTCCCAGGCTGCCTGGCTCTACCTGGCTGAGTGGAATGGTAAGGAAGAGAGGAGAGGCTCAGCTTTCCCACTTTGCTTGGCACATGTCTGGTATTCAAACCATACAATATTTATTTAGTTATCTGTGTTCATGTTTCTCCCTCACCCTTTCCCTCTGGATCTCTTCTCCAAAGGAAATTACATTTTGATGACCAAAAGCTGCTTAGTTAACTTGGGTTTCCTGGCTAGATTTCTTTCTCAAAAACCAAGCCAGCCCAATTCACTCTGGATTGGACCACAATAGGTCCTTGCCCAAGCACCACTTAATGGCTATTTTTTGGGCCCTCTTGGCTCAGAGTGAATGTAAATAGTAACTGTTTCTTTTTTGGCCACTAATCCTGAGGGTCTTCCCCAACCAGGCTGATTTTTTCTTTTAATTAAAGGGGTTATCCCTTGACTCTCTTCTTAAAGAGACCTGTTCACTGAATGGGCGTTACCTCACTCAAAGTGAGAACCTGAAAAGGCCTTAGCCTAAAAGGGCCAGGGTCTCCCATGGCATCCTGGGCCATCTCCAGTCATGCTGATGAATATCTGGCCACTGGATCCACATGCCTCTGGAAGAGAAAGTGAGGCTGGTGACCTTGCACAGCTCTCCCTGACTCAAATCAAAGTCAACTGCAAGTCATGTCATCATCTCCCTGATGTCATGGTCCTCTTCAAGAACAAAGGACAAAGACAACAGGTTGTAAGATTTTCTAGAGCAAAAGCTGTAGATCTCCTCTAGCCCCAAATACACAGTGGGTACTTAGTAAATGTTGAATGCATGAACAATGCAAAATGTTTTCCTTGTTTGTGCCTCAATTTCCCCATCTATAAAATAGACTTTAAGACACTTTTCCTTCCATTTCTTTCAGGTGTATGTTCTGTAGAAGTCTTAGAATGGATGGTATTATTATTGTCATAACATTTTCCCCATTGAAAGATTGCAGCATTTGTAACTTCATACAGTACAGTAGAAAGGACACTGGCTTTGGAGCAAGAAGACTTGGGTTCAAATCTTCACTTTGCTACTCCTTGACTGTGTGATTTTGGACAAATCACTTCACCTTCCTAGGCCTTGCTGTCCTTATTTTGTTTTAATTTAACATTTTATTTTCCCCATTTACATGTAAAAACAATTTTAACATTCTTTTTTCAAGTTTTGAGTTCCAAATTCTCTCCTTCCCTCCACTCCCCCCGTCATTGGAGAAGTCAAGCAATTTGACATAGGATATACATGTGTAGTCATGTAAAACCCATTTCCTTGTAAGTCATGCTGTGAAGGGAAACACAAAGAAATTGGTGTCCTCGTTTTGAAAATGATTGGATTTGCCTAAGACTCTTCCTTAAGTTCCTTCTAAAACTATGGCAGTGGGTTTCAAGGGATTTGCTCCTGGGAGTTTCTCTTAGACATGCATTAATTCTGTTGCCCTTACTTTTGAAATCAAATATGCCTATGTGAATCTCCCAGCTTTCCCATCATCAGTCTTTATTCTTTACAGCAAAGAATAATATTGTGTTGGAGAGAGAGAGAGAGAGAGAGAGAGAGAGAGAGAGAGAGAGAGAGAGAGAGAGAGAGAGAGAGAGAGAGAGAAAGGGAGTAATTTTAAAGGGTACATTTTTAAAAGAAGAAATTAATTTCAAAGATCAGCAAAGATTAGGATATATGGTTATTTAAGTTCAAAGTCTGACCTCTTCCCAAGGCAGGGTGGGCGAAGGTCCTTAGCTGAAATCCTGGTTTTTCCCACTTTATAAGCTCTATAACTTTGGACAAGTTCCTTCCTCTCTCTTGGCCTTGGTTTGTAAAATGAGAGGGCTGGGTTAGATTATCTCAAGGATCCTTTCTAGTTCTAAATCCTGTGACCTATAACCAAGTCATAGGAGGTCAGGCAAATAGGTCAATTCACTGGAAAATAGATCAAAATGAATATATTGCCCTGCTCCTCTTTGCCTGGTGAATTTCTATCCACCCTTTAAAGCCCAACTCAAATGTCACCTTCTCCATGATTTCATATTCCTGGATCCTGACTGTTGGGAACAAGTTTCCCATTTGGACTTTATATGAATAGCCCCTCTCTGATATACTTATAGTAATTTATACCATACTTATGTATGTATGTCTTGTTTCCCTTTACAGTCAAAAAGTATTTATTAAGCACTTACTATATGCCAGGCATGGTACTGAGATGTGAGGATACAAATACATGATAAAGAAAGACAATGCCTTCCTAAAGGAGCTTATATTTTAATAACAGAAGACAATGCATAAAAGAAAGCTGAAAGGGGGCCAGGGAAGAGGATGAAGATACTACAGTTTAGATTATAGACTGTTGGGAAATGCAGCGATGGTCTTCTTAGATGGAGGTTTTGGAAGGAGCCATCCAGTCAGAGGATGGGACTGTAGGGTACATTGTGAGTGTGTGTGTGTGTGTGTGTGTGTGTGTGTGTGTGAGTATGTACTTTCAAGGGACATATTCTAGAGATGACATGATCTTCTAGGGGATTCTAAGCCAAGAGTGCTTGCTAGTAAGACTTAGTAGACTGTAAGTTTCATGAAGTCAGGGGATAGGTCTTACCTAAACTTCAGATCTTCCCTACTGCCTAACAGAGGCTGCTGAACACAGCAGGTAAGGGATACTTTATTTATTTATTTATTTATTTAGTCACTGGTGATGAAAGAGAGCATTTAACCTCCTAGTCAGATTAAGGATTTCTGTAGGATTGCAAAATCACATTCATATATACATAGGAATCTGTGTAATCTCTTAGAGCACTGACCTTAAAAGGACATTTTGGTTCTATTCTCTAATCTGTGATCTCAAATAAATCATTCAACCTCTTTATTCCTCAGTTTCTCCCTGTATAAGAAAGGAACAATGACACTTGTCAGACTACCTCACTGGATTGTTGTAAGACAGGAATGAATTCAGAAAGTCAGTAAAAGTACTTTGAAAATTAGAGAACATAGTGATGACATTATATAGAGTATATGGATGACAACTTAGAATTTGTATAGTAAGGAAGTAGGAAAATCCATGCAATTTTTGGATCTTAGCACTGGAAAAAATCTTAGAGACAGACCATTTAATCCATCCCTCTAATTTTCGAGAGCAGAAAATTAAAGTCCATAGAGGTCCAATGACTTGCTGAGAGCCATAGGACTGATGAGAAGCAGGTCAGGGACTAGAACATTGGTCTCCTGACTCTAATAAAAAATAATAGGTGGTATTTATAGAGTACTTTAAGGTTTATAAAATACTTTACAAATTTTATCTTATTTAATCCTCCCAACAGCCCTGGGAAACAGGTGCTATTATTATCCTCATTTTACAATTGAGGAAACTGAGGCTAAAGCCAAATTTAAACTCAGTTCTTCTGACTCCAGGCTCAGCACTCTATCCACTGTACCACCTAGCTGCCCACATTCTACTTTGTTTTTCCCACTACACCTTGCAGCCAAAATGAAAGTATAGGATCCTTTAAATATTCAGCCAAAAGAGAAGTGGCCATGTGGTAGCATAAAAACCTAGAGTGAGAGGACCTGGGATTGCTAGCTTGCTAGCTGTGTGACCTTATATAAGTCACAGCCTCTCTGGGCCTCTTCACCTGCGGTGAGAATCAGATGAGATAATGTATGTAAAATGTTCTTTAAGCTGTCAAACTCTTTAGGAGTGCAAGCTATTATTATTACCAACATCAAATGCAGTGCTCAGCAGATCCCACTCTCTCCTGTGAAATGGCTGTAAAGCTCTCTGCAGTGACAGAGTGTTTTATAAATACTTCCTAATAACAACAACCTACAGGATTTCCAGGGAGAGTGGGGTTGACAGGGGAGCACTCACTACAACTCAGCTGTTGCTGCTACCGGCAGCTCTGGCTGAGTCCTTGGGAAGGTGTGGCATTAGAAGACATCCATGGGGCCAGGGAGGACCCCTGTCCACTGGGTATGAGCACTGAGTTACTCCTGTGACATTCTTCCTTCACCTTTTTCCTGGGCAGTTCAAAGCATTCAAATTGGCATTAAGCAAGGAAGAACTTCAGTGCCATATTGCTGGTTTGGGGTAGGGTGGGGGAAGAAGGGGAAAGGGCACTGACAAGCACTGTGGCAGACAGGGCAGCCTTTGTTTAAAGACCCATAAGGAGATTTATGGTGGGAGTTAGCAGAGGAAAAAGCAGCAGCCCTAAGTGGGATATTAATGGAATCCATTTTCTCGCCATCTCCTGCTGGAACATTTTGGAAGTGCAGAAGAAAAAATCGCTTTGCAGTAATAACTGTTATTTATATAAGAGAACAGCATCAGATTTATCAAAATGGGAGGTTTCAAGGTAATAACTGGACCCTCAAAATCATCATTACCTTTTTAAAAGGCAATTTCTAGGCTAGGAAATTGATAGGGAAGATGGCCCGATTCTACCATGGTGGTAAATAAATTTGCTTGTGTGTATGTGTTTATTTGATTCCTTTCTGAATCTGATAGAATGGGGTGGCTGAAGGGAAATGAATAGGGATGAAAATTGGGATGACCTTGCAGTTGTGGTTTAAGAAAAAATAGTAGAAAAGAAGAGGATGCCAGTTGGGCATCTTCCACTTCAAGGGATCAGGGTCAGATAACTCCTGGACTAGCAGCCAATTATATTCTCATGTTGCCAAACCGCTGGCTAACACTGCAGGAGGTAAATGGTACAGGGTCTGGTGGCACACTGCTCCATTATTTCCCAAGCCATTGGCCATTGCTTCTTTCTATTCACCTGCAGGTATCCTTGCAGACTAGTAGAAAACTAGCTGAATGAGTGCCATTTGATGAGTTCCTTCTCTGGTAGGAACACAAGATTCTAAGAGTCTTTCTCATTGTGATTTTCCTGGATGATTGTTCCAATGATTTTACTAGGTAGGTGGTTTTGCCATGTGTTAGTGTGTCTAAATAACTGGAAAGTCTTGAGGATCATGCCCTGCTCAGTGCTCAGAGGGATGAATGGACTAAGGAGTTTTTACATTCTAGGCTGATATCCTTCTTGGCTCTGGATCCTCTGTCCCTAGTTTTTTTGTCTGGAAAACAGAGGGGGACAAAGTTGCAGACAGTTGGAATGAGAAAAGGCAACTGACCTTACTTCTCCTTCTTTCAAAGAGTCAAGAGGAGAGAGCTGTTTATAGTCCATGCCTAAGAATACAGAATATGGAGTACCAGGAATGAAATGTCTCTGAGAGCAGATATTGAGATGAGGGACAAGTTTGTGTTGACTTGAAAGGTAAATAAATGTTTCTGTTTCCATTCAGAAACACTCTCTAGGGAAATCAAACAACACTAATCATCTGGGATCATCTGACTTCAAGTACAGGGCTCCTCAGTCATCATTAAGAATGTATAGATCTTACGCAAGATTGATGGGCAGAACACAGGTCTCCCTCCCTCAATAGCAATTCACCTAAGAGAATTGCCAATTTGAGCAATTCCTGACTTTTCCCAGGCTCATTCTAAGTAATAACACTCACTAAAATTATCAAAGTTGAAGGTCACTGTTCTTTTTGTTGGTCTAATCAGGGGTGGGGAACCCCTGCGGCCTCTGGGGCCGTAAGTGCAGCCCTTCGACTGAATCCATACTTCACAGAAGAAATCTCCTTAATAAAAGGATTTGTTCTGTAAAACTTGGACTCAGTCAAAAGGCTGCTCCCAAGGACCTAGAAGGCCACATGTGGCCTCGAGGTCACAGGTTCCCCACCCGTGGAGGTTATCTCGGATATAATTTCCAATACTTAGATTCAATGATTCTTATGCTGTCACCCCATTCTTGTGGCTGCTAGCTGAGATGCCTAGTCCTTCCCATTGTATGTACCACTGGTTAATTTTCATAAATGATCAACACTTTGCCCATCTCAGCAAATGCAACTTTGATGTGCTAACAGCCCCTAATGTGTACAGAGGCCATTAGTAAAATTCTCAAGCCATTAGCTGGGGAACAGAAGGATCCACATAGACATAGTCTATTAATTTGCTGATTGTTACTGGATATTAATTGGTGGTTGGTTTGGACTGTAGGTCCCAGCAGGTACCAGAGCAAGGCTCTGTTGCTATGCACAATTTGAGCATTTCAGTCCTCATCTTAGCATAAATGCTGTCTCCCCTTATTCATGGCTACTCTAACAAAGTCTATAGGAGCTAGTGGGTGAAGATGTCTGGAAGGAGGCCAGCAAGTTCCAGAGATGGAAGAAATCCAAAAAGCCATAAAAAGAATTACCTCAGAGGCAAAGTCAGAAGTGTGAAGGTGGTTGGTGGCTGATGAAAAACTTAGCCAAATAACTAAGGCTTTATGAATCGCTGCCTCTACACACAGAACAATATGGAAGGCAGGGGGAGGCAGGAGACTGACTGCCAGAATTCCTGCTACTGGACCGACCACGAGCTCACTTGTGGTATTTTTAGTTTATGAATTACTATAAATACAGTACAGAATCTCTGCTAATGTTTTGAGTACCAATGTTAATATTTTGAATATTATTGTTGGTGTTTCGTTGGAATATTACCACTGCTCCTTTAAATGGGTGATTTTTAAAGGCTCACTGCAACCTGAAATATGATTTTATTATATTCAAGGCCCTGAATTCCTTCCAAAAGAATGCATCTCCCATTTTAGAGGTGAACAGGTATAGAGGATATAGGAAGGATCTGTGATGTTATAACAATAACAGTAATGATTATGACAGTGACCACTATGATGATGATGATGATGGTGATAGTTAGCATTTATATAGTGCTTATTATGTGCCAGATGCTGTGTTAAGCATTTTACATATATTATCTCCTTTGATCCTCACAACAACCCTGAGAGGTAGGTGCTATGATTATTTCCATTTTACAGATGAGGAAACTGAGGCAAACAATGGTTAAGTGACTTGTGGAGGGTCACATGCACAGCTAATATGTGTCTGAGGCTAAATTTGAACTCAGATCTTCCTGACTCCAGACCCAGAACTCTATCCACTTAGTCATCAAGCTAACTCTAGGTGAACTCCAAGTGTAGAAATGCCTTCTGCTGGAGCAACCTGTCTGTGACTTAGCTGAATACGTCCTCCAGAAGTTCCTGGGATAAGCAGACATTAAATCTGTTCAGCAAGTAAGTGCCAGAGATGGGACTTGAACAGATTTCTGGTCCAGTATTCTCATTCACTCATTCACTGTGCTTTGCCCTCTCTCTCTCTCTCTCTCTCTCTCTCTCTCTCTCTCTCTCTCTCTCTGTCTCTCTTGATATCTTATTTAGTATTTTATTTTTCCCCAATTACGTGTAAAAACAATTTAAATATTCTTTTAATTTAAAATTTTGAGTTCTAAATTCTCTCCCTCCCTCCCTCCTTTCCTCCCTGCCTCATTGAGAAGGGAAGCAATTTGACTTAGGTTATACATGTGTAGTCATGCAAAACACATTTCTGTGTAAATCATTCAGTGAAAGAAAACCCAGAAAAAAACAAGAAAAATAAAGAAAAAGTATCTTTGATCTACATTCAGGCTTTACCAGTTCTTTCTCTGGAGATGGACAGCACCTTTCATCATAAGTTCTGCAGAATTTTCTTGGATCACTGTATTGCTGGCTGTAACTAAGTTATTCATAGTAGATCATCATACAATATTGCTGTTACTGTATACAGTGTTCTCCTGGTTCTGCTCATTTCACTTTGCATTTGTTCATGTAAGTCTTTCCATGTTTTTCTGAGAGCATCCTGCTCATCATTTCTTAAAGATCAATAGTATTCCATCACAATCATATACAACAACTTGTTCAGCCATTCCCCAATTGATAGACATCCCCTGAATTTCCATTTCTTTGCCACCACTAAAAGAGCTGCTATAAATACTTTTGTACACATAGATACTTTTCTTTTTTGTTCTTTATCTCTTTGGGATATAGACCTAGTAGTGGTATTGCTTTGTAAAAGGGCATGTAGGGTTTTATACCTCTTTGGGCATAGTTCCAAATTGCTCTCCAGTTTAGTTGAATCAGTATACAACTTCACCAATAGTACAATGTTGTTTTAAATTTCCCACATTCCCTCTAACATTTGTCATTTTACTTTTCTGTCAAAATAGCCAAGCTGACAGGTGTGAGGTACCAGCTCAGATTTGTTTTAATTTGTATTTCTCTTATTAATAGTGATTTAGAGCATTTTTATATTTATATAGATAGCTTTGATTACTTTGTCTGAAAATTGCCTGTTCATGTACTTTGACCATTTATCAACTGAGAAATGACTCTTATTTCCATATTTCTGACTCAGTTTTCTATACGTTTGAGAAATGAAGTCTTTATCAGAGAAACTCTTTGTGAAAATCTTTTTTCACAGTAATGATTACCAACTATGAATTTCTCTAATGTATATCCTGCTCTCTCTTTCCTTTTACCCTGTCCATTCTCAAGTGTTTTCCTTCTGACTTTTACTTCCTCCAAACTGCCCTCCCTTCTATCAGCTTTCCCCCCTTCTCTTATCCCCTTCCTTTCCTACTTTCCTGTATGGTAAGATAGATTTCTACACTCTCTATTATTCCCTCTTGGAGCCAATTCTGATGAGAGTAAGGTTCATGTCTTCCTTCCTTGCTTCCTCCATTTCTCCCTCTACTGTAAAATCCCTTTTCCTTCTCTCAGTGCATTCTTCTTCCCTTAATTTTATTTTTTGAGGTAATCATACCATCACATTCAGTTCACATATCTGCTTTCTGCCTGTGTATACTCCTTCTAACTACCCTAATAATGAGAAAGCTTTCAGAAATTATAAATATCATTTTCTATGTAGGAATATAAACAATTTAACCTTATCAAATGCCTTATGACTTCTCTTTCCTGTTTACCTTTTTATGCTTATTTTGTATCTTATATTTGAAAGTCAAATTTTCTCTTCAGCTCTGATCTTTCAACAGGAATGCTTGAAAGTCCTCTTTTTCATTGACTATCCAGTTTTTCCCCTGAAGGATTATACTCAGTTTTGATGGATAGGTGATTCTTGGTTGTAACCCTAGCCCTTTTGCTCTACAGAATATCATATTCCAAGCCCCCCAATCCTTTAATGTAAAAGCTGCTAAATCTTTTGTTATACTGACCATGGCTCCACAATATCAGAATTGTTTCTTTTTGGCTGCATGCTGTGTTTTCTCCTTGATCTGGGAGGACTGGAATTTAACTATAATATTCCTAGGCATTTTCATTTTGGAACCTCTTTCAGAAGGTGATTGATGGATTCTTTCCATTTCTATTTTGCCCTCAGTTCCAGGGGTGAGAAACCTGAGGCCTCAACCTTTTGACTGTCAAGTTTTATGGAACAAATCCTTTTATTAAGAGGATTTATTCTGTGAAGTTTGGATTCAGTCAAAGGGCCACACCCAAGGAACTAGAGAGCCACATGTGGCCTCAGGGCCATAAAGTCCCCACCCCTGTTAGCCTCTCAGGGCAGTTTTCCTTAATTTCTTTAAAGATGATGTGTAGGCTCTTTTTCTTTCATTATGACATCCAGGTAGTCCAATAATTCTTAAATAATCTCTTCTGGATCAAGTTTCCAGGTCAGTTGTTTTTCCAATGAGATAATTTCACATTTTCTTTTTGTTTTTCATTTTTTAAAATTTTGTTTGATTTTTCTTGATATCTTATAAAATCATTAGCTTTCACTTGCCCAATTCTAACTTTTAAGTAATTGTTTTCTTCAGTGAGCTTTTGTACCTCCTTTTCCACTTTGTTAATTCCACTTTTAAAGGAGTTCTTCTCTTCAGTGAATTTTTGTGCTTCTTTTACCATTTGGCCTATTTGTTTTTTAAGGTGTTATTTTCTTCAGTAATTTTTGTGCCTCCTTTATCAAGCTATTGGCTCTTTTTTCAGAATTTTCTTGCATCACTCTCATTTTTCTCCCCATTTTTCCCCTACCCACTACCCCAAAATAGCAGTCCTACAGGATATCCCCTCTTCCAATCTGCTCTCTCCCATATTTTCTCCCATACCCCTTTCAAATTTTCCAGTGGGTCTCTATGCCTCAGTGCCTGTATATCTTATTTCCCAATTACATGTAAAATAGTATTAATAATAGTATATATATTTGAGTATTTGATTTTAAAACTTTGAATTCCAGATTCATTCCCTTCCTTCCTTGTCTTCCACCCTTACTGGGAAGATAAGCAGTTCAGTATAGCTTGTACATGTGTGGCTAATGCAAAACAGTAACATAGTAGATATATTGTAAAAGACTGACTATATTTCCCTCCCTCCTATCCCACCTCCCACTTGTTCTATTCTCTACTTTGATCCCTTCCCTTTTCAAAAGTGGGTGCTCCCAACTTCCCTCCCCCTCAGCCTGCCTTCCCTTCCAACATCCCCCCTCTCATCCCCTTCCCCCCCTACTCTCCTGGAGGGTGAGATACACTTTTTAGTGTGTATTTCATTCCCTCCTCAAGCCAAATTCAATAGGAATAAGGTTGACCCATTCGCTTTTGCCCTCCTATTCTTCCCCTCCATTGTAACCATTTTCCCTTGCCTCTTTTATATGAGATAGTTTACCCCATTCTGTCTCTCCCCATCTCCTCTCATTATATTCCTCTCTCACCTCTTAATTTCACCTTTTAAGTATCATCCCTTCCTGTTAAATTGGTCCTGTGCCCTCTATCTATGTATACCTGTAAACATATATACATACATTCACATATATATTCATATGCCCATATACCCTCATATATAGACATATATATATATACACATACATATATATTTCTATTCCTTTCAACTACTCAGAAAACTTTCATAAGTTATAATTATTGTTTTTCCATGTAGGAATGTTAATAGTTCAACTTTGATAAGTTCCTTATGATTTCTTTTCCATGTTTACCTTCTCATGCTTCTCTTGCTTCTTGTATCTGAATGTCACATTTTCTATTCAACTCTGGTTTTTTCAGCAAGAATGCTTGAAAGTCCTCTATTCCACTGAATGACCATGTTTTCCCCTGAAACATGATACTCAGTTTTGCTGGGTAGGTGACTCTTGGTTTTAATCCCAGCTCCTTTGCCCTCTGGAATATCATATTCCAAGCCCTTCGATCCCTCGGTGTAGAAGCTGCCAGATCCTGGGTTATCCTGATTGTGTTTCCACAATATTCAAATTGTTTCTTCCTGGCTGCTTTTAATATTCTCTTCTTAATCTGGGAATTCCAGAGCCTGGCTATAATATTCCTAGGAGTTTTCTTTTTGGGATCTTTTCCAGGAGGTGATTGGTGGATTCTTTCAACCTCTATTTTGTGCTCTGGTTCTAAAACATCAGAGCAGTTTTCTTTGAGAACTTCCTGGAGGATGATTTCTAGGTTCTTACTTTGATCATGGCTCTCAGGTAATCAAATAATTTTTAAGTTATCTCTCCTGGATCTATTTTCCAGGTCAGTGGTTTTTCCCATGAGATATTTCACATTGCCTTCTATTCTTTAATTTATTTGGATTTCTTGAACAGCATCTTGATTTCTCATAAAGTCATTCGCTTTCATTTGCTCCAATCTAATTCTGAAGCAATGATTCTCCTCATTGAGCTTTTGCGATTCTATTTCCATCTGGCAAATTCGGCTTTTTAAGGCAGTCTTCTCCTCATTGCCTTTTTGAGCCTCTTTTGCCATTTGAGTTAGTCTATTTTTTTAAGATGTTATTTTCCTCAGTCAGGCTGTTGACTGTTATTTCATAATTTTCTTGCATTGTTCTCATTTCTCTTCCCAATTTTTCCTCCACTTCTCTTATCTGCTTCTTAAGGTCCTCTATGGCCTGTAATCAGCTCGTATTTTCCTTTGAAGCTTTTGGTGCAGAAGTTCTGACTCCACTGTCTTCCTCTTGTTCCATGCTTTGCTCCTTTTTGTCCCCCAAATAGGAGTCTAATGTTGGAATCTTCTGTCTGCTTTGTTTCCTTTGCCTGGTCATGTTGCCCCTCAGTCACTTGACCCCTGGGCTTTTTGCCACAGTAGGACTCTGCCACCAGACAGGGGAGCTTTTGTCCCAAATGCTGGGGTTTTCTCAGATGCCGGATGTATTAGATGGGTGCCCTCTTTGAGGTCTCCACAAGCTCTGGCAAGCTGGTCACACACCCCAGGACCTCCACCCTAGACTGCAATCCAGATCCAAGAAGGTTAAAGCAAGAGCAATTACCCCTCAGACTGGTGCTTGGTCTCCCTACACTCTGCAGGCCAGGGGCTGAACCTGTCACGTGGCGCTGGCTGGCTGTGCTGTGTCCCAGCGGCTTCTTGCCCTGGGGGCAAAAGTGAGGCACTCCCACTTACTGGCTCCCAAAGTCCGGACTGCACTGACCTCTCACTTTGTCCTTCGCATCTATGTGTTGATAAATCTGGAAAAGGCCACAGATACTGCTGTTCTGGAGTCCCTCGGCAGCTGGTCAGGCCTGCCCTGGGGCTAAAGACTCAGTGTGGGGCTGGGCTCAGCTCCCATAGCACTTTGCTTCTTTGTGTCATTTTGTGGGCTCTGCAGCTCCAAAGTTTGTTTAGAGTCCCCTTTTACATGGATTGGGAAAGGTGGAAGCAGGAGCCCAGTGAAGGTCCTGCTTCTACTCTGCCATCTTGACTCCACCCCCTATAAGCACTCTTTTCAACCTCCAGGGTCCCTGCTCCCCTGATGCCACAAGCTGTCCTCTCCCAATGCTCCTCCTTACCCTGGGCCTAAGACCCAGGACTGCAACCCAGATCCAAGTATAGACAATGGAACAGAATCTTGTCCCTGCTGCCAGCAAAGGGACCCCTTTACATCTCCTTGTGACCCATTGTCTGATCCCTTTACTGTCTGTGGGCTGAGAGTTCTGCAAACCACCACTGCTACCATTGATTCAGTTGCCCAAGGCCTGCTCCTGGTTTGCTGGGGCTGGTCTGCATTGGTCTGTGTGGGACTGTGCTCCTATCTCACCCTGGTACAACAGACCTTTCCTGCTGATCTAAGTTGTCTTGGGCTGGAAAATTGTTTCACTCCATCTTTTTCAGGGTCTTGCCACTCTAGAATTTGTATAGAGTCATTATTTAAAGTTATTTTGATGGGTTTGGGGAAGAGCTCAAGCAAGTCGCTGGCTTTATTCCGTCTTCTTGGCTCTGCCTCCTGTGCTATCTCTTTACAATGGAAGTCAAGTAGCATTGTTGAATAGAATTTGTTTTTGGTGATATTTATTGAAAAACACTTATTTCATTAAGCTGGGGATACCTGTGTCTTGGCTCCTGTCAACTTATCAACTGATACCATTGGTTAGGTCATTACTGCATTCGGAGCCCTTCACTAAGTGCTTTGAGAGGAGATTAAAAACAAGAGAAGGCACCATCCCTGCTGAGGAAGAACCTTATAGTCAAGCCAGACACTGAAAAAGACATAGATGCCTTAGCCCCCAAACACACAAACAGGTGTGAGTCAATATCCTGCATGCTAAAAATATAAATGCCAAAGGAATGCAGGGGAGAGATGGAGGTGCCAACACAAGCCAGACTTTCATCTCTTAGGCAGTTGTAAGAAGACAGAAAACAAGCATATGGCATGCTCCTGATGCGAAGGGAAAGGGATGGACTTAATCACCTGCTCAAGTCCCTTCCAGCTCTAAGATTCCAAGTTTCACTGTGAGATTGTAAACAACAGCAGAGTGCGGAGGTGAGGGGAGGGGTGGACTGGGCTGGGGCTGGGACTGGGAAGGCTGAGGCACAGGACAGAAACTCTATAACATAAGTCTGATAGAGTGTAGATGCTACAATTGTTAGGGACCTTGGAGTTCCTCTAGATTAAAGGTTCTTGATATGTATTGAATGGACTTTTTTTCAAAGATATTTATATTTCAGTATAATTTGTTTCTCTTGTAACCATATATACATTATTTTCTGCCCTTAAAAGCATTATTTGGAGGAGGGGTTCACAGGCTTTACAAGTCCATCAAAAGGAACCATGACACACACAAAATGTTAAGAACACTTCATCTAGAGGCAAATCACAATGAGCTGGATTTGAAGTCAGGAAGACTTGAGTTTGAGTACCACCTCAGCCACTTACTGGCTGGGTGATTCTGGGCAAGTCACTCAAACTCTTTTTCTCAGTTTCCTCCTCTATAAAATGAGGATAACAATAGCACATGTTTGGCCTGAGAGGATGAAGTGGATTGTGGCTGGATAAAGGTATTTAAGGACAGGCATATGTCAAGAAAGTTACTAAAGTGAGTGCTGTGATCCCAGAGTTCAGGGTCATGATTTCACCTCTTAACTCCTAGATGTGGGTCCTCTCGACCCCGCTGTGCAGGTACTCCCCAACCCAACAGTCCCTTAGTCAAGAAGCATCTATGAAGCAATATTAAACATTCATAGTATGTTAGTCAGTCAAAAAGCATCTATTAAGCACTTACTGTGTTCCACGCATTAAGGTGCCATAGGTTTTTGCAGAAAGAAACTGGAGAGGAGAGCCTGAGACAAAAGCAATCAGCAGCTGTACTTTCAATGCTGGGTAGAGAAGAAGGTGCAAGACAGAACTGAGAAGCCTCCCAGAACCACAATGAAGAAAGTGAAAAGACCCAGAGATTGCAGAATTGAAGCTGAGGACTTAACCAACTGCATGAGCACAGTTCAGGAGAGGAAAGGCAGGAAGACATTCAAATGACTCAGTTCCTTGAAAGGGCATGTGAGGCAGGCACTGAATTCATTGAGGAAACGAGAAAGTCCTGGGGATTGATGGAGACTAGTCATCAGGATCTGCAATGGGTGAAAAGAGATGATTCTCAAATGAGAAGGTATTGATGAGTCAGTACACCTAAAAACTGGAAGTGGGTCTGGGGTTTGTATATCAGCAGTTCAGAATAACCAGTATTCAGAGAGCATAAAGATCTGGGTATATGCTAACTCCTGAAAAATTAGTCCAGGCAAAGTATCAGCAGTTAGAAAAAGGTCCACTGAGGGAGGTAATTAGACTGTTCAAGTTCCTCCCTTGGGGACCATCCTTATGGCTGATGGTGGTGTTACATCTGGCAGAGCCCAGGAGAACTGCCTCACAGAAGCAGGAGCAGGGAGATAGAAGGCCCTGGGGTGACCAGTCAGGAAGCAGGAAGTAGCAGTGAGAGTTTGGCCAGAAGTCCCTGATAACAAGGATGGAAGCTTGAGGGCAAGTACTGGGGAATGCTGTGGAACGAAGACAGAGGGAGATAACCCTGACAGTAGGATGTAAAGAGCATTATATCAGAGGTCAAGACAAGCTGAATTGTAGAACTACCATTTATTATTACCAGTGTCATTTCAGGCAAAACACTAAACCTTTATAAGCCTCAGTTTGTTATATATTTGATGAGGAGGTTTTACTGAGGTCCCATTCAGTTCTAAAACTTCTGATCTGTGTAGCCAGGAAGGGGAATAGAAATGAGTATACTGGAACTACTGGACAAAACAAAAGAACAGTCATCCATTGACTGAATGTTTTTAATTTTTTAATTTTAATTTTTAAATTTAATTTCTCATTTTTATTTTTTCAATTAATAGTTATATTTTGTCTCACTCTTGTCTCTATTGAAAAAAGAAGAAAGACCCATATGTACAAAAAATATTTATAGCATCTGTTTTTGTGGTAGCAAAGAATTGGAAATTAAGGGGATGCCCATCAATTGGGGAATGGCTGAACAAGTTGTGGTATATGAATGTAATGGAATACTATTGTGCAATAAGAAATGAGGAACAGATGGACTTCATATCTACCTGGAGAGGCTTATACAAACTGATGCTGAGTGAGAAGAGTAGAGCCAGGAGAAATTTATACACAATTACAGACACAACGTATGTGTGATGACCAGCTTTGATAGACTGGATTCTTCTCAGCAATACAGTGATGTAAGTCAATCCCAAAAGACTCATGATGGAGAGAGATGTCTACATCCAGAGAAAGAACTAGAAAGAACTGAGTTTGAATCCAGATCGAAGTAAATCACCTAATCTTTTTCTTTTTCTTGTTTGGTTTTATTTCCTCTTTACCATTTTTCATTCCATTTGATACAACCCATCTTTATAACCTGACTAATGTCTAATGTGAAAGTATTTGCAGATCCTATACTCGATTGTATGCCGCCGTGGGCGGGGGAGAAGGGAGGGAGGGAGACAAAATTTGAAACTCACGAAATTGTGGAAATGAATCTTGTAAACTAAAAGCAAACAAACAAATTAATAAAAAAAATAAAAAAAAAAGAATTTCCATTGAACTGTGAGGAAGAAAATTTGACCTCTCTGTTCTTGGAGGAGTCACTCTCTCTTTACTTTGTTAAATAGGAAGGGGCAGCTAGGTGGTGCAGTGAATAGAACACTGGCCCTGAAGTCAGGAGGCCCTGAGTTCAAATGTGGCCTCAGACACTTAATACAAAACTAGCCGTTTGACCTTGGGCCCAATTGCCCTGCCCTCCCTCCTGCAAATAAATAAATAAAATGGGAACATTTTCTTGCTCAAAAAAAGAAGAAAAACATTCTTATAACAAATATGCATAGCCAAACAAATTCTTGCATTGAACATGCCAAAAATATATGTCTTATTCTGGATCTGGGTTCCATTACCTTCAGTCATGAGGTGGGTAGCATGCTTCACGATGGTCCCCTGAAATCCTGACTAGTCAGTATATTGACCAGAGTTCTCAAGTTCTTTCAAAGTTTTTATCTTTATAGTGTTGTTGTTGCTGTATAAATTGTTCTCCTGGTTCTACTCACTTGGCACTGGATCAGTTTGTAAAAGCCTTTCTAACTTTCTCTAAAACTGTCCCTTCCACATGAAAGGGACTGTCCAGATTGTCCAAGCATCCCAAAAAATGAGCAGGATAAATAGGCCCAACCTTCATCAGGACTCAGGATGAAGCAGCAAATTGGGAAGCAGATGAGATAGAGATTAAGGAGTATGTTGTTATCAGAAGTGAAATGGTAGACCAGGAATCCAGATGGACAGGTGGTAAAGATCAGGACAAAGCTGAAGAGCCAGGAGGACTTGCTACTGAGGAAAGCTTTGGCTTAGCAAAATGCTCACGATGTTTTTCTGTTTGTAGCAAGAACCAAGCACAAGACACAAGGCAGCTCAGAGGAAGTAGGAAGGAAAGAGTGGGCAAATTAATACATCAAGCTGGAAGAAAGAGGGAATGAGAAGGGGGCAGTTGGCAGCAGATCCTGAAACAGGTCTGCACATCACACACATACCCCCACCTCATTGCCTGACTTTTCCAAGCCAACCACAAAGGAAAGAGCTTAGGGACTTGTACTCTTCCAACCTCAGTATGATAAAGGAATCTATACCAACCAGTCATTCAATAACCACTTATTAAGCACCTACTACATACCGGATACTATACTGGGTGCTCAGGCACCCAGAGTAGAGGCAGCTAGATGTCAGAGTTAATAAAGAGCTGGGTCTGCAGTCTGGGAGACTCAAGTTCTGACCTGGCCTCAGACACTTCCTAGATATGTGACCCCAGGAAAGTCATTTAATCTCTGTCTGCTTCAATTTCCTAAGCTGTAAAATGGGGATAATGATGACATCTACCTCCCAAGATTGTGAGGATCGAATGAGATAATATTTGTTAAATGCTTAGCACAGTGCCTGACTCTGTGGTTCTTACTAAATGCTTGTTGCCTTTCCTCCCTTTGAGCTGAGATCATTTGAACCCCCAGCTAATGACTGGGTAGCTAAATGGTTTAATTAAGCTTATCACTACTACCCCCAGCCAGGGCCCTCTGTGGATTAATGTCACTAATTTAATAAACTCTCCAAGAAGCGTCATCATTAACTCCATCGAATCCAGCTCCGTTATGAGAAGCCTTTCCCTGGGTCATGAAGATGACTGGTGTGGGCTCTTTTTATGGACGTGCCCTAGGAGTGGTCTCCAAAGAGCAAGCTGGCATCTTGCTTTCTTCTCTATCTAGCATCTTTCTCCAATAACACTTTGCCACTCTGTCCATATAACCTATTCTCTTCACTGGTCTGATGAGTTTCTGCCGTCACTCCCTCTCCTCCCTCCACCCATCTTCGGTTCTGCTCCCTGCTGGGCAATTTTAATTTGCTTGCCATAATTGATTTCATCTTCTACCTGCACCTCATTATCTTCTCCTTTTTATTTATCACCTTTAAACCTCTCTCTGATATACACAGGCATGTGTAGGTGTGCCAAGAGGAGAGATAACTGGGTACTTGATATATTTAACATAAATGACTATGCATAGCAGGTGAATATATGATGTGTGTCTAGTCTGGGATACTTGAACCTTATTTCCTCGATTCTCTTGCAGTGATTCCTTCCCTCCTCCAAGACTGGTTTATTTACTGTCCCTGACATATGCTGCCTTTTCTCACCTCTGGGGCTTTGCATATGGTCCTCCCCCACTTAGAATGTCCTCTTTATACTTCCATGAAATTCTACTCATACTTCAAAGCTCCATAAATAGAAGAACATAGGATTTAAAACTTAAAGAAATGTTAGAAATGATGACCACCCATTCATTTTATAGAGGAGGAAACCAAAATGATAAAGGGACTTACCCAAGGTCATTTGTGTAGTTAAGTGGCAGAGATGAGATTTTAACCCAGTGCTTTTGGACATATCTATTGCTTTTAAATCTGGGTATCTCCATGCTCCATAGATACAGTCTTTGCCTGAAGATCTACTGCAGAGCGTGAAAGAGTGCCTTATCTAAAGACATTCAAGAGCTAGACTTTTAAAGAAGTAGAATCTTGTATATATACACTTAGAATTTGAGCTACTTGATGAAGGGTTCTCTACTGTGCTGGGAAGATAGAGGAATTCTCAGGGAGGTTACCAGGACTTACCCTAATACTGTTCTCTCTTTTTTTTTCTTTTTGGAGGACAATTGGGGTTAAGTGACTTGCCCACACGTCTAATTTTTGTGTTAAGTATCTGAGGCCAGATCCGAACACAGGTCCTCCTGACTCCAGGGCCGGTGCTCTATTCACTGCACCACCTAGCTGCCCCATTACTGTTCTCTTTTCACAACATCACAGGAAGCATGGTGCAGAGAAAAGAGAATTGAATTTGGAGGTAAAGGGGATGAATTAAAATCTTAATTTTGCTAGTTACGTTCTGGGTGACCTTGGGTATGTTACTTAACATTGTTAGACATGGTGTCTTCATTTGTACAATAATAATCTATGCAGTCCTTTCCATGTCTAGGTCTACAGTCCTACAGTTTCCCCTTTCTCTGGCTTCCCAGATGGATATGAGAGGAAGGTATAAGACAAAGCCAAGAAAACTCCTATGACTAGCCCCAAAGAGAGTGAAAGCTTTCCTCCCACCATCATTCTGCTGTTAGGGACTTCTGCACAAACCAACCACAGTTAACTTCCTGAGCAATCAACTGCTGTTGTTTTCCAGTACCGGAGGAAGAGAGGTCTCAAAAAATAAGGCTCCCCAAAATTAACCACCAAAGAGATCAGAAAAAAATGATGTTTTCCTAGCTGGGAATTGAGGGCTTAAATATGTATGATTAGCGACAGCCTGCATCCATCTCCTACAAAGCCCACCCTTCCTATCACATCCAGACCAAACTGTCCTCCTCCACTTTGAGTTCTGTTTAGATGAATGGCCATCATTTGGGGATGTGCAGGGGTGTTGCAAAGTTTAAACTAGATAATGGATGTAAAGCACTTTGTAAATCTTAAAACAAACCTATAAATGCCAGATATTATTATTGCCATTATTTTACAGTTACCATCAGTCTGGTGCTGATTTCACTTCCTGAGCCTTCTGCTGCGCTTCTGCTAAGCTTAAGCAATTTTTATGGAGCAATAGGGGGGTGTGCTGATAAATGTTTATCAATCAGGCTGGGGGAGAAGGTGTATGAATATACTTTTAAATTTAATCTGCATTATTAACACTTTTTGAAGTCTAGACAATCAACAAAGCAATAAATTGAGCCTTGATTTGTGGTCTATGGTATAAATGCTCACACTGAAAATTTTTACATAGCTCTCAGTCACTTAGAGTGGGCTTTGGTACACCCCTGGATAGATGTATATTTCTGTGAGTTTGGAGAAGAGAAAGTCCTGAGATCCTTTGCTGGAATTGTGAACTAAGAAAATGCTTAGATAATCTTTGCTTTAAATTATTTTATAAATATATGTAGGACCATAATCATCTGCATTGCAAAGTAAATGAAATTCTCCTTGATTTGGACCGATAATGGAGTGACTGCTTACAAGGCCTTCATTAAAATACCTTCATCTTCCTTCTATTTCAAACCTTCTCCCCATCTTCCCATGTGTCTCTCAGCAATCCAGTGATGTACCAGGTATACTGGTATATAAGACAGAGCCAAGAAAACTCCTAGGACTAGCCCCAAAGAGAGTGAAAGGCTATGGGCTTGCACAGAGCTCAGTCAGACTTGCTCAGCAAGAATATGGGGGGAAAGGATTCAGTTTTATCCAGTTTTATAACATGTTAACACTGCTAAAGACCATGGCAATGATGTAGCCTAATACCTTGATTTTACTGATGAAGAAACTCAGGTTGAAAGCAGTCATGACTTTCTTAAGGTCAGACAGCTTGTTAATGTCAGAGACAGGGCTAGAAAGCAAATCTCCTGATCCCTAGACCCATGATCTTTGCATCTCACCCTATCAGCACAGCGCAACTAAAATTGCATTCATTCTCATCCCACTAGGAGACTTTTTTCCATGACCCAAGTTAGTGCTGCCAACTGATGCCCCTCTGCCTTTGCCATCTGCTGATCACTGGGGACCAGGCTCCTCCAAAATCTGGGGCTTGCACTTCTAGGTGAAACCTGGAAACCCCTAGGTACCAGATGTGCTGGTCCTTCTCCTTTCCCCCTTGTGTCTCCGGTTCTCTTGGTGGCTGAAGGCAGAGTGAGAGCTAGAAGATACACTAGTTCAAAAAGGCACAATCTGCATATCTCACATATGGTACTGAGGAGCTTAAGGGAAGCAAACAGTCCTCACCATCATCCTGGTGCCACAGGCCTTTGCAAAAACAAACTGGAGAGGAGAGCCTGAGACAAAAGCAATTAGCAGCTCTACTTTCAATGCTGCGCAGAGAGGAAGGCACAAGATAGAACTGAGAAGCCTCCCAGAAGAAAGTGAAAATGCCCAGAGATTCCAGGGTTGAAGCTGAGGACTTAACCAACTGCATGAGCACAGTTCAGGAGAGGAAAGGCAGGAAGACATTCAAATAACTCAGATCCTTGGAAGAGCATCTTCTCAGGGAGGCAAGTTGCAAACAAGAGGCATCCTCAGTGAGCATCCTTAGAACACCATCTTTGGTGTGCCTCACCAAGAGGTGAGGAAGGATTATAGGTAGATGGTTAGATAGATAGATAGATAGATAGATAGATAGATAGATAGATAGATAG
>NW_027187348.1:2211764-2224151 GCF_028583685.1 Petaurus breviceps papuanus
TAGATAGATAGATAGATAGATAGATAGATAGATAGATAGATAGATAGATAGATAGATAGATAGATAGATAGACAGACAGATAGATAGATGATAGATAGATAGACAGATTAGATAGACAGATAGATCTATATATAATATATACATATTATATAATATATACATAATACATACTATATACATATCATATACATATATAAAATGCAGATATCATCTCTATGATAGAGTGTGTGATCACATACACATATACAGATCTGAACCTCTTAGTCTCTCTCTTTCTCCTCTTTTTCTCTCCCTTTCTTTCTCTGTCCCCCTTCCTCTCTCTTTGTCTTATTCTTTGTCTCTCTCCTCTCTCATTTGTATGTATGCACATAGAAATGATTATCCTAACACATAAAATGAGACAACATAATATGGTACCTAGAATGCTAGACATAGAGTCAGGAGGACCTGCGTTCAAACCTTGCCTCGGGCACTTATTAACTGTGATCTTGGCTAAATCATTTGACCTCATAGAGCCTCAGTTTCCTTAATGTATGAAGAGGTTGTAAAATGAAGAGGTTGAATTTCATGATTTCTAATGTCCCTTCTAACTCTTAATATATGATTCTGTGATCAGTTTCCTCATCTATCATTGAAGATAATAGTAGCACTTGCCTCATGGTGTTATTGTAGGGTTTAAATGAGATACTATATGTAAAGTACTTCACAAAACTTAAAATGCTATAGAAATGTGAACTATTAATAAGAGAAAATCATAGAATCATTGGCTTTAGAACAGGAGGGGACCTTAAAAGTTATCTAGCCCAACTCCCTGATACAACAGATGAAGGAATTAAGGTCCAAAACGGAGAAGCAAGTGACTTTCCCAAGGTCATTATAGCTGGGAAGTAGCTAAGAAAATCTTTAGAGTCCAATTCTCCTCTTCCCATTATACTACATTGTCTATCTGGAAGAATGTCAACGTAGAGGTCATGGGTATGGTATATGCGTCACGAGCAGATGTTGTTCACTGAAATGCTCTCTGGCCTGTTGTGGGGGTAGCGACGAAAAGGAGAGAAATAGGCCATGATCCTCTCCTAACCCTTCCCTTCTCTTCCTCTCCCCTTCTATTTTCCCCTCACTCTTCCTCTCCTCCCCTCTCTCTCCTTTCTTTTCCTCTCCTCTCTTCTCCCCTCTCCTCCCATAATCTCCTCTCTTCTCATGTACTCTCTCCTTTTCTCTCTTCCTTCTCCCCTTTCCTACCCTCTCCCTCTTCCCCCCTCTCTTTTCCCCTCTCCTCCCCTCATCTGCCCCCTTTCCCCTCCTCTCCTCTCCTTTCCTCCCCTCTCCTCTCATCCTTTCTTCTGAGAAAGGGAAGGGATGGTCGTATATTTGAACAAGATTACCCCTATAGGTCAGTCACAAGAGAATAGCTTACAGTTTTATGGTCCCATAAGGTCTGTGAACTACTTTGCATACATTATCTTATTTGATCTTCACAGTAACCCTATGATATAGATGCTGTCATTATCCCTGTATTACAGATGAGGAAACTCAGTCTTAGAGAAAGTCAAAGGATCTTCTCAGGTTCTCACAGCTAAACCGAACCTTGGGTGATTCCACTATGTCATAGGACCATAGAGATAGAGGGACCTTAAGAACCACCCAGTCCAACCCTCTCCTTTGACTGCTGAAAAAACTGAGGCCCAGCGAGTTTAAGGAACCTGCCCACGGCCACAAAATAGTCAGTACCTACAGCAACTTGCTGAGCAATGGGGGGGGTGCCATGAGATGTCCAGTGTGCATGACACCTGCTGTCAGTTACCTTTGAATATACACCTGTCTCCCCCGTGGCATTGTAACATTGCCAGAGTGGCAGCAGGAGTAATAAAATTTATGTTTATACACAGCTTTCTGGCATAAAGTGCTTTATATACATCAGCTCATTTAATCCTAACACTCTTGTTAGCTAGGCCATGCAAAGTGAAAAGCAGTACATTGGGAAGGAAGGGAGGAGTCAAAGGTTATGAATTTGAATTTGAATTCCTTGCTAACTATTGGCAAGTCAGGTCCTTTCTTTGGGCTTCAGTTTCCTCATCTGTAAAATGAGTGGCCAGGGTTGGATAGTCTCTAAGAGCTCTGCCAAGTCTTGATTTTCTGAATGGAGAAGAGAAGAAACTGTGAGCCAGAGAGATGAGATGTGACCCTGTGACCCAGATAGTCAGTGATAGAACCAGGTCTTTTGATTCTATATCCAATGTTCTTTGCATCACCACGTTTATCTGAAAACCCTGCACATGGTAGGCATTCCATCTCTTAGCTGTGTTGTTGAAAATAAATTTTGTAGCATAAAAGTAGAGGAGGGGGGATTCTTTCCAAAATCATTGCATTGATAGAGTTAAAGGGATAATGCCTAGATCAAGAGGGCAGCAAGTCTGAGAAAGGTACCTTCCTAAACCACTCAAGTGGAGGATGTAAGTGGCATCGATATTTATGCCACCCTAACAGGGCAGATCAGGCGTGATCAAAGTCACTACCCCTTCCCATCCTTCTCCTACCTGCTTTGAGTGCACTTAGTGGTGTGTGGCTCACTTGGAAGTAAGGTTTGGCAGGGATGCTGTAACAGAAGACCCAGGAAAAGAGGCTACAGAGGGCGAGGCAGGGATGTAGGTAAGTATCCATTATAGATGGCGGTGAGGTGGGGAGAGAGAGAGACAGAGAGACAGAGATGGGGAGGGAAAGAGGGAGGGAGGGAGAGAGAGACAGGAGAGACAGAGATGGAGAGGAAAGGAGAAAAGGTAAAAGAGACAGAGAGAGGGGAGACGGAGAGGGAGAGAGAGACAGAGATAGAAACAGAGACAGAGAGACAGAGACAGAGACAGAGATGGAGAGGGAGAGAGAAACAGAGACAGAGAGACAGAGACTGAGAAACAGAGGTAGACAGAGAAGCAGAGACAGAGATACAGAAACAGGGACACAGGGATACAGAGAGAGAAAATGAGCAGAGAGACAGAGAGAACTGGGAAGGGCTCATTGTTCTACATTTCATTTCAAGGGTAGTTAGGGGATGCAGTGGATAGAGCATTGGTCATGGAATCAAGAAGACCTGAGTTCAAATATGACCTCAGATGCTTGGCGCTTAATAGCTGTGTGACCCTGAGCAAGTCACTTAACACAATTGCCTCACAAAAACCAAAAACAAATAAAATACTAAAACAAAACAGTTTTCATCTCATCTGGGAATCATGTGCATGTGCATCAGAAAACTATAATTCCAACTAAGGGAATAATGAAACCCAAGAAACAGGGCAGCTCTTCATCCTGTCCTTAAGGTCACAAAGTAGGCTCAGAGAAATCTATGCAGTTTGGGGAGCCTGGACCCACAGGACATGTAGCTCCTACCTCCCATGGATTTATGGCTGGGCAATAGCATGAAAAGACCTGAAACTATTAAACTGTCCTCACTGGCTCTTGAAGTTCCCTATGAAGTTGTCCACAGGATTTTGGTAACTTAAATTCTTTCAGGGTAACCTGATATTTGCTTACTTATCTTGGGTTTAAAATCAGTGTTAATTTATTTCTTTATCTTTTCTTCTCATTCCAAAGAGAAAATAGAAGTAAAATAAGAATTGAGTAGTTCAGCCTCTACAAGCAGGTAGTGGGACACTGGAGAGAGTGCTGGGCCTGGAGTCAGGAAGACTTGAATTCAAATGCTGCCTCAGACTCTTACTAGCTTCATGATCCTGGGCAAGTCACTTAACTGCTATTTGCCTCAGTTCTTCTTTTGTAAGATGGGGATAACCTCCCAGGATTGTTTTGAAGATCGAATGGGGTAATATTTGTAAAGTACTTTGCAAACTTGACATATAAATGCTAACCATTATTATTATTAACTATTTTCTCAGAGGGTCAGCTAGGAGTCTAAGTGGATAGAGTTTGGGGCTTGGCATCAAGAATACCCCTCTTCCCAAATTCAAATCTGACTTCAGACACTTATTAGCTGTGTCACCCTGGGCAAGACACTTTACTTTGTTTGCCTCACTGTCCTCATCTGTAAAATGAGCTGGAAAGGAAAATGGCAAAACACTTCACTATCTTTACCAAGAAAAACCCAAATGGGGTCCCAAAGAATCAGACATGACTGAAATGAGTGAATATTCTCAGAAGTCCTTTATCACTGTCTAATACCTGTGAGAGATCATCCTATCCCTTCTTTAACCTTCTTTTGGTCCCCACCTTAGCTTAAAAGAAAAACAAGCAAAAAAAAAACCCCCAGCTTTTCTTGGTCTTTAGCCTCCTGACATTCTTTTAAGACTTATTTGTAGTATCAGTTCTTGGGGCATTCAATTCAATTTAATTTAATAAGTATTAATTACTCACCTGCCAGACATAGGACATAAAAATAAAACCAAAGAGTCTCTGTCCTCGATGTCTACATATTCTAAACTCTGCTTGATTCATTTCACAGCCAGAGAGGGCTGTGAAATGAGAAATGTTGACTAATTTTTTTTTTTGCTTTTTGGAGGGCAACTGGGGTTAAGTGACTTGCCCAGGGTCACATGGCTAGTTTTTGTGTTAAGTGTCTGAGGATGGAACAGAACCCAGGTCTTCCTGACTCCAGGGCTGGTGCTCTATTCACTGCGTCACCTAGCCGCCCCCATGTGTTGACTGATTTTCAAAGAATACCAAGCATGAATCAGTTGAGATTTTTCTTGGGGGGGGGTAAGAATTTCCTAGGTATGTGGTTCAATGGAAAGAATATTGGCTCCAAAGCCAGAGAACTGGGTTTCATATCCCACCTCTGATACTAACCAGATTCACTTAACCTTTTACTTTCCTCTTCTGTAAAATTAAAGTGTTGGACTAGACAACCCCTTCCATATCTAATATATGATCCCATCAGGCAAGCCCCATCTTCATCTCCTGAGGGCGGGCACAGGAAGTAGTATGGCCAAGGGTTCCAGAGTTTATCATTGCCTATCACTCTTGTATTGATCGTGAGCCCCTTCTGACAATCCATTCTCAACTTAATATAGCCCCTGTTAATTCAGTCCCTCCTCCTACCTTCTCCCACCTCAAACACCTGCAGCCAGAATGAGCCTCCGTTGCTATCCAACCCCAGGGCTCTCTTTCCTCCTGAAGAATATGGTTCAGCAGAGTTGATTTCACTGACGGAGAGATGCCAGATTTCTCCCTTGAGTGAGTAAAGTGTACCCTGCTCAGCTCAATGGTCCATGAGTGTCTTGTTGCTAAGACAGGTGCAGCAGCCTCTGGAGAAGTGAAAAGAGATGCCTGATAGTACTTTAATTGTTTCCCAGGAGGGGTGATTAATGGCAGACCACTGACTGTGGGTGGTCATCCTTGTGCTTTAGCCTCTTACCCCCAGCCCTGTTCCCCAACCCTGGGGGACCTGGCAACACACTTAGGGGCTATGCCAAGGCAAGGCTGAATGGTGGAGATAAGGAATTTCTCCTATTGTCTGATACTGTAATTTGGGATTTATTCATTATCTGGGGGATAAGAACCAAAGTGAACTAAACTGAACTCACAGATGGGGAAGATGCCACCATATTGTTTTGAAGCCTGTAGAAAGGAGCCCAGTGCAAGATAGGAGACAATGAATCATGGTTCTCAGTACTGTCTCCTGGGTTTGATTTCTTGTCTTCTAAATGGGCGCCTGAGGTTCCGGGAGTGGGGGAAGCTTCATTTAAATGTAGATTTCTGACAGAGGCCAGGAACCCATAGCCATAAATAGTCCTCAGGGGCTGGGATCCAGGAACCATAAATAGCATCTCTTTTTCGTATGCGATCAGAGAGATATTATCAAGTCTCTTTCTCTGTACAGGAGAGTTTGAAGTTCAGGAAAATTTAGATTCAATGAGATTCATTTCCTTCTGTGGTAACAGGAGACTTAAAAAATAAGTAAACAGGAGTTCACAGAATGTAATGGGAACATGAAGCCTCCCTCTTCTCCGCTGGAGTCCTTCTTGACAGTGCCTTAATGAGAGACTTTGAAAATTCCTCACAGTTTAAGAATTGACAAACTGAGGAGTTGACATTGCATCCAACAGAGGGGAAACTCACTAGCTAAGCACAACTCACCCCTGGATTTCACCCAGTCAGGGGAATTATCTCCTTATCCGATGATCTGAGGTCAGGAAAAGGATTAGGCTTTGAATCCCTAGGGGTCTGCCACAGAGAGGAGGGTAAGGGTGGGAGGGCTGAGAGGATTGGGCGTCTTTTTTTTTTAGCCAGGAAAAACAAGAAGAATCCCAAGGCACATCCCAAGCTGGAGAAGCACGAGTGTAGGATATAAGCTCTGTGGATTTGGACTATATATCCTGCCCCCCCACCTCCATCCCCAAATTGTCTATGCTGGAACTAGAGCCCTAAGGAAAAAAATTAAAAGCCTCTTCCTTATCTCCCCTTTCCCTGACCTCTTCCTTGTATATCTAAAGAGTCTTCCAGGTTCCTATCCCTAGAACCAATGACCCTGGACGTCAGTTGCAATGAGTAATATTGTTACCCTTATATCATGCTAAAGTTCACCAAGTCCTTTTCTTACCACAACCCTGTGAGGTAGGAAGGGCAGGTGTTAATAATATCTAGGATCTAAATAGTGCTTTAGGGTTTCTAAAACACTTTACATATGTTCTTTCATTTGACCTTGATACTGAGAAATTAAATGACTAAGCAAATATCTAAGGCAGAATTTGGATTAAGTACTTCCTGACTTCAAGCGAAGACATCTAGGTGATGCGGTGGATAGAGTGATGAACAAGGAGAAGGGAAGACATGGATTCGAATCTCTGTCCAGGGTCACATAGCTAGTAAGTGTCTAAGATGGATTTTGAAGTTAGATCTCCCTGAAACACTCTACAACACATCCTCTCTGCTCTTATTTTCTCCTCTTTGAAGATGAAGGCTAGTTCTGCTAGAAGAGCTTGTATTGCTAACCTTCCTTCCTAGGTTTCTCCAGGATGAATAATTCTTATTCATTTAGAGGACAGCAGCTGCAGAAATCTCAACCTCAATTCCCAATCAGTTCTTACCTTTGGCTTCAATGGCCCGAGGGAGTGTGCTTTTTCCATCTACCTCCATTTCAGCATTTCCATCTGTCTCTCCCTACATTAAAGATCAACTTAGGGAAAGGAATAAACATTTTTCCCAATCAGACTAGGCAAATCCTCAGTTACTAGGGTTTTAACAGACCTCAGTTCTGGTCAATTCCATTCCATTCAATTTCATTCCATACAATTCAATTCAATTCAAGAAACACTTGTTAATCAGCCTGGTCAATGCCCTTTTCTCTGCTGCCCTTTCTTGTTCTGCAGAAATCAAATCGTATAGGTCACCCTCTTTACTACCATTCCCATCAGAGCAGGAACTGACACCTGTCAATAAGTTTCAGTTACCTTTGAACCTGACCATCATTTGCATTTTTAAGCAAACTCTGTAATTGTGAAATGAAAAGCTTTGTCCCCTACAAGAAGAATTTCTGGTCCCATTGTGAAGGTAGAGAAATATTTGGGGAGACAAGGAGTCTTAGAAGTCTCTCTTGGCCCACCTATAAGACCATCCCTGAGGTTAACCCTGATTTAGAATGTTCAAGGTGCCTGGTATTTAATAGGAGGAAAGGGAAATGCCATAAGCCTGTGAAGGATCCCACCCTGTTTCTTGGGTCTTGGTGAGTCCTTTAAATTTCTGGGGAACTCAGATCCTCTAAATGGTCCAAGAAACTTTGTTCTATCACCCTAGAACTTTAACTTTTAACTACTTTTTCAAGAGCTTGACTGCATTCAGGCCTTAGTTGCTTCTAACCATAATCCCAAGGTTTGGGGGGTCTGTGGTTTTTGGCGATTGTCCAGTTCTAACACTTAGCTTTCTTCTTTTTCTTATAGTTCATTTCCATATTTCCATACTCTTCAGGCTGTAATATTGGACTTTCAAGGGAAATCCAAACACACACACACAAACATTTGTGTGTGTGTATATATATATATATATGTGCAGCACATACACATATGCATATATAATCCACACATGTAAAGTAACAAGTACATATAAAAACTGCACATGCATATACATGGGTGGACATAAATAATCAATATACCGCCTATGTACACACATATGTGGATATACATACACATTCATCCAATGCTCACACGTATGCACATATACATACATGTACACACATGCACATATACATACATGTACACACGTGTGTATCTCTATATATACATATATAATTTGCCTATGTAAAGTAATTGGAAATATGAATAAGGTCTCCTTGGCTTCAGACTAAGTAAATTTCCTAGACTATTCTAATTAGCCACAGCTACTCAGGCTTAGTTTGGTCCAACAAAATTCTGTTCCAGACAAAGCCATCTCCTTCCTTGTGAACTGCTGGGACATTGCTCTCTTCTGACTCAAGAACATTGCCTACCTCCAAATAGTCCTAACTAGGTACTTTTGGATTTGGCTCATTGGTTCATCCTACAATCCCTAGCTCAATTTCAGCCAATCAGGAAGCTTGCAGTAATATTCTGCCCACATTCTTATGTAATCCCTTAGCTAATTTGATAATTCCTTTCCCTGGACTATTGTGAAGGAATGGCTAAAAAAGAAATCATTGCAAATATGATCCTGTAATCATGAAAATAGAATGTAATCCACCCCCACCCCCCAAAAAGTACACAAAGACTGGCCCTTACATGAGAGTAATAGTCTGTGGCCTCCTTTGGCAAACCCTAGCTGCCCCCCTGCTCCCCTGGGGAGGGACTTTGGCCTGACAGAGGTCTGGGGGCCTTGGAGCAGCTTTGTCCTTTTGCCACCAGCTTCTGTGCAGCCTGTGCTGAACTAGCATGCATCTAACTGTAATAGAATGCCTTATTTTTCCTCCATCTGTCCCATGATTCCCACATGCATAGTTTATGGGATTTTTGTGCATGTGACTTTAATTCATAAGTAAATTAATACTCATTAATGTCTTTGAAAGGTAATCCCTCTTGTATGATGACCTGTGATACATCCCTAAATTATATCTATCTCTGGTGATGAAGGTTCTGACAAACAACGTATGTCTTTAGAAGGTAGCTTTCTCCTTAATAGAGATATCACAATAGGATAGCATGGAAAGAGTATGGGGAGTTAGAACACGAGTTCAAATCTTAGTTTCTATTTGCTAGCAACCAACACAGCAAGCCACTTCATCTTTCTGGGTTCTAATTTCCTCTTGTTTGGACTAGATGATTTCTTAGGTCTTTTATTTTTTTTATTAAAAATTTTTTTTGGGGGGGGAAGGCAAAGAAGTTGGGGTGAAGTGACTTGCCCAAGGTCACATAGCTAGTAAGTATGTCAAGTGTCTGAGACTGGATTCTTAGGTCCTTTTAAACTCTAAATCAGTAATTCTGTGACTCTAAGAGACAGTCCCCACTCTCAGGGGAGCTGACAGTATAGTTGAGGTAACTCGTATGAGGAGACAGTATAAAAACAGAGAAGTGGTTTGGAGTAGTGGGCTGAGCCCTGGGACTGGAATCAGAAACCTGGATTTGGACACTCACTCTGTGACCCTGGGCAAGTCATGTCACTTCTCACTTTTCTCACCTGTAAAATGAGGGAGATGGACTCAGTGACCTCAAACATTCAATGTGGCTCTAAATCTAATATTCTAAATCAGGTTAGTTGCTAAATCCTATGACCCTATTCTAATCAAGTTATATTGTGGAGGGCATTTCAGTTTAGGAAGGAGGGGTGAGTGTCACTGTCAGGCAGTGAGAAAGGTCAGTTTGGACAGTGGAGCAAGATGGTTGTTCATTTTGCAGTTGTTTCTGATTCTTCAGAACCCTATTTGGGGTTTTCTAGGCAAAGATATTGGAGTGGTTTTCCATTTCCTTCTCCAGCTCCACTGTACAGATGAGAACACTGAGGCAAACAGGGTTAGGTGACTTTCCCAGGGTCATACAACTGGTGTCTGAGGCTGGATTTGAACTCAGGAAGATGAGGATTCCTGACTCCAGGTCTGGCGCTCTATCCACCGAGCCACCTGACTGCCCATAGGTATGGTCATACCTTAAATCATAGACAGACTTTCCACAGGGCAGTCCTGGTGCCCTGTTCCCCATTCTTATTCCCCACTGCATCTCCAACAGCTTTGATTAAGAGTTTGGGTACCCGGGCATCCTTGAGAGAGTTAATGACACACAATAAACTTGATGCAAAAGGTCAGCCTCCAAGTGTTGTGGCAGCCGTAGATAAACCTGTCCCACAACATCTGTTCCCTGTTATTGTTCCTAAGATGAGGCTTCATTAGAGTCTGCTTAGTTCATGAATTAAGCAAGGGAGAAGCCATAAAATATGTCACATTGCTAGAGGCCCCACCATGCTCATGGTACAAATTTGGGTCAGAGAGCAAGGAGGATGGAGGGAAGAGATGCCGCACGTGCTGGGAGGTGGGTGCAGGGCTCTTGGGCCCCCAGCTCAGCACAAGTTGGAATTAAAGGGATCCCTCCCCACCACTGGCCCTTTGCTAGGAAGGATTGAAACTCTCTTCCTCTCTCCCTGGATGCCAAAGTCAGCAGCTTCTACAGGAAGGTGCCCACTAGAGTGGCATTGCCCCAAGGGCCAGTTAGGCATCTATCTGCTTGATGGCTCCTTAAGAATGGTATCAGTTTTATTCTTCTCTTATAATAATAACTAACATCTATATGAGATTCAAATTGTATAAAATACCTTCACAAATACTGTTTCATTTGAGCCTCACAACAACCATGAGAGGTAGGTGCTAGTACTATACCCATTCTACAGATGAGAAAATGGAGGCAAACAGAGGTTAAGTGACTTGTCCAGGGTCACAGAGCTAGTAAATAAGCTGAGGCAAGATTTGAACTTAGGTCTTCCCAACTCCAGGTTCCTTGCTGTATCTACTTTACCACCTACCTGTTATCAATCCACCTCATTCCTATGCCTCATTTAAATTCATTTGGAGCAGGGATAGTCCTGTGTTGGTTTTTGTAACTTCAGAGCCTATCACATAGTAGGCACTTTATAGACATTTGATGAATAAATACATGATGGAAACTCAAAGTCCCCAAAATTGACTAAGAAAAGACACCCACTCATCTTCCAAAGATACCAGGAGAGTTTTTTGGGAAAATACCAAAAGCAAAAGGAGACATCTTCAGGATTAAGGACTTACTCTGTACAGTCCTCCATGTTTTATAGACAGGGATGAGATGAAAGTGAATTTAAATAAAGGCTTTAGTCTGTATTTAATGATGCAGTTATTAGACTTCATTTGGCAATGTGTCCCCAGACATAAAGTTTTAAAATCTGCCTTTTCAAACACTAAATTACCCTTTTGGTCTTCCAGCTCTAATGATAAATAAAGCTAAAATCGACCTCATTACCATCAGATTCATGAACTGGGTTACCATGAGGTGAGACTAACGAATCCTACATTACGGATCAGTGTGGTTGGAGTGAAAAATAACACCAAGTGACTTCTCCCTGAGGAAGAGCAGACATTGGGGTCTCAGCTTCAACCCCTCCTTCTTCAAACAGGGGACCTTAGAATTTATCCAGCTGTCTACTGTCATGTCTCAGGAGAGCTCCAGGTTGGTGGAGAGTCCAGACCTCCTAAAGTTATGTCAAATTCACTGTGTCCAAAACAGGACTCAAAGGCTCTCCTCTGCCGAACTTCCTGACTTCTATAGAGCTCAGAAACATTCTTCCCAAGATCTTAACTTTAGGGTTATTCTTGTGACTCTCCTAAAACCCACATATACAAGTCAGCTGCCAGATATTGCCATTTCTTTCTCCACATCTCTCTGACTCCTACTCTCTAATCCTAGGACCACCACTTAAGCTCAGGCCCTGATCACTTATCACCTGAAATGGTGCAATCACCACCTAATTGGTCTCTTTGCTTCAGGCCTCTCTCCATTCCAATTCATCCTCCAAAATGCTGCTAAAAGTGATTTTCCTTAAGTGCAGAGCTGACCATGTCACTCCCCTATTCAGTAAATGCCAGTGGTCCTCTATTACCTCTAGAATAAAATGGAAACTCTTTGTCTTTTTAAATCTTTCGCAACTAGCCCCAAGACTATACTTCCAGCCTCATTTTACATCGTTGCCCTCCATGTGGTCTATGGTCCAGTCCGACTGAACTTCACTCTTCCTAACCCTTGGAACTATGTCACCTACTTTTGTGTCTTTGTACAGGCTTGGAATATGCTCCCTCCTCACCTCAGAATCTCTAACTTCCTTCAAGACTCAGCTCAAGCACTATCTTTTAAGCAAGGCCTTTCCTGGTACCCCCAATAGCTAGTGCCCTCCCTCACCAACTACGTTGCACTTATCTTCTATCTATCTATCTATCTATCTATCTATCTATCTATCTATCTATCT
>NW_027187348.1:2224161-2230896 GCF_028583685.1 Petaurus breviceps papuanus
TCTATCTATCTATCTATCTATCTATCTATCTATCTATCTATCTATCTATCTATCATCTATCTATCTATTCATTCATTCATCTATTTATTCATCCATTTATTTATTCACTTGTTTACTTATTCATTCATTTATCTATCTATTTTATTTATTTAAAAGCTCCCTTTTATTTGTATGCTACATATATACACATATATACATAATCAATGGTTAATAAATATTTATTTGTATTATACATATAAACATATATGTACATATATACATAGTCAAAGGTTAATACTGCATTCTACATATATGTGCATATATACACAGTCAAAGGTTAATGAATATTTATTAAGCAACTTCAGTGTTAACTGGTAGAGGAGCTATGTGGTGCAATGGATAGAGTGCAGGGGCTGAAATCAGGAAGGCTCATCTTCCTGAGTTCAAATATGGCCTCAGACACTTTCTAGCTGTGTGACCCTGAACAAGTCATTTAACCCTGTTTACCTCAGTTTCTTCATCTGTAAAAAATGATCTCAAGAAATAAATGACAAACCACTCCAATGGCTTTGCCAACAAAATCCCAAATGGAATCACAAAAAGTTGGGTACTATGCTAAACCCTAGGGATACAGATACTTGGAGGGGGAAGAGAAAGAGTTCCTGCCCTCAAGGAGCTTACAATCTAATGGGGGGAAACAACATACAAAAGAAAGATGAAAAGACTCTGAAGCACAGTGGGAAAGTCCCAGAGTAGTTCAGCCAGGTATCAATGGGCTGTCTGAGCTGAGCTCCCTCCTTAAATATAAGTTTTGGAGTTCATGGCTCCACCTTTCAGTCATTAAATTAATAGGGAAGGGGAATCCAACAGAAAAGATTTATTGGCAAGGTCCAGTCCTGGTCATTCTGTGGGCTAGGTCTGATCTCATGAAAACTTCTCCAGCTAGGCTAAAAGGACAGCAGTGTGCTACAGAGGGCAGAGCATCAGAAGGAAAGTCAGGAGACCTAGGTTCATCACCAGGGCTTTTTTCTTCCTCAGTAGGCAAAGCACTGACGGCCCTGGGCCGCAGTTTTCCAAGTTATGATCTGCTTTCTGCGTTTTTCTTATTTCCTCCCAGAGAGATTTTGAGGATGAGTAAAGGGATAGGTTGCCTGTGTTTTGAGCTCTTGGAGAAAGACAGCATTTGAATCTAAAGCAGAAGCCATCAAAATAACAGTTCTTCAGATATTTCTAGCCACATTCTTTCAGATAATTCAAAACAGTTTATATCTATCATTACCTCTCTCTTCCTCACATCATCAGAAAGAAGGGTGGAGGATTGTTTCAACCAAACATGTCTAACTTATATCTCCTATGTAATTACTCTAATTACCACTTTGGAAAGAATCAGATCTTAGGTTGCAAATCATGGTGGCCGTGTGGCTTATTCTTTTTCTTCTGAAATACGGAGTGCATTCCTAGTACTTGGAGAAACTAGGGGTGGGGGCTCTTGTGTAGTCACCTTTCCAGATACTTTAGTTGGAGGGGAAAAACCCCCAAACAAAACACATCTCTGAGGAGAAGGGCAGTCAGCC
Source organism: Petaurus breviceps papuanus (assembly GCF_028583685.1). Taxonomy (NCBI): domain Eukaryota; kingdom Metazoa; phylum Chordata; class Mammalia; order Diprotodontia; family Petauridae; genus Petaurus; species Petaurus breviceps. The sequence goes on from NW_027187348.1 coordinate 2,225,715, forward strand.
TGGGGTGGGGTAACAAGATTGAGATTGCTGGTGTGTGAGAGCAGAAGACAGTAGGTCACCCCAGGGGACTGAGTGTGCTGGAAAGAAGACATCTGTGCTGGGGTTTGCATTTTAGATGGATTGTGGCAATGTGCCATTTTTATATACTTCCGGCCTCAAAGTAGATCCATGTTTGGTGTCTTCTAGAACTAGGTTTAGAGGTGACTCCAGAAAACCCCATAATTCTTGTCCTTCCTCCCTACCTCCAGCTTTCATTAGACTCGTTAAAACTTTCTTCCAGCGGTCACCTCACTCCTTTCATTCCTCTCTGCCTTCATTCCTACTCTGCCCCATAACTCGGCCAAACAGGCTGTCACTGAGCCACTGTTAAGGAAGACAAACGGGGACCCTTGGCTTTTCATTTCTCTTTTACAGCCTGGATCTGTGCTCCTATGTGTTGGCAGCCTGAGAATGAGAATCTTCTAGCCCTTGACCTGTCTGGCTCCCAACAGAGCCAGGCTACGGGCCTGGCCCAGAATCCCACTCCTCATAAACCTGGAGGAACATTGGGAGACTTAGGGAAAGCAGAGCATTCTTCACAAGGTTAAGGAGGAATAGCATGCACTGAAGAGAGGAACAATATTAGTGCAACCTGAAATACAAGTATAATTGGCAATTAAATTATGGCCTTTATTTATAATGTTTTCCTTTAATATTCATGTCTTTTTGATGATTGTGGGAATGCAAAGGATGAAGAGAAAGGGAGAAGGCTTGGACAAAAACTGAAAGCCAAACAACAAACCCACAGCTAATTTAATTCATTTGACAAGTATTTACTGAGTACCTACAGTGCTAAGTAGGTGGGAGATACAGAATAATAATAGTTGACGTTTATATAAGGCTTTGAAAAGGTTTAAAAAGCCTTCTACACTCATTTTCTCATTTAAGCTTTCAGCAGCCCTGGGAGATAGGTACTACAGGCATTATTTTCCCTGTTTTACGCATGAGGAAAGTGAAGCTCAAATAGATGAATGAATTTTCCTATGTTCACACAGCAAATAAGTATCATAGTCAGCATTTGAACCCAGGATCTCCCAACTCCAAGTTCAATACATTTTCTAATATACCATGCTCCCTCTCAGAAATAGGTCACTCTCTGTTTTCAAGGAGTTTGGGCCTGATTGGGAATACAAGACACATTCATCAACTCCTAATGATTTTTCTTTTGCAATGTTTATGACATCTGTCCTTTTATTTCCATCCCCCACTGCCATCACCCTAGCCCAGGCTCTCATCACCTTAAGTTTAATCTATAGAAAATAATGTCAAATATGACCAAAGCCTTTGTGATGGAGACAATAATGTTGCTGTTGATACAAATTGGGAAAAGTAAGGGCTTGGTTTTGAACAACTTGAGTTTGAGGACATGATGGGATATCAAGGTGGAAATATCCATAATAAGCAAACAAAACTGCAGTTTGACTGAGAAAGAGGAGACAAATAGAATGATGAGGAAAGAGCCTTGGGGAAGATTCAGAGTTAGGATGCTGTATGAAAAGACAGAGTAATGGAGAGAGTGAAAAGGGAGTGGTCAGAGAAATAGAAGAAACTTGGGTTGGCATGGTGTCCGAGAAGACAAGGGGAATTCCAAGAGAAAATGTCCTCCACTACCCATAATAGTAACCCTGATTCAGTAAGCTGAATTGGAAGGTTAGGGGGCTAGGAGCTCAAACAACTAGGAAATGAATGACCCATGGTGGTCAAGGCTACCAAATTCAAGTTAAGAATACTTTATCTAATTGGCATATTAACACTGTTGTTAACCTGTGACTTTTCACTTGGATTCAGATCTGTATCAAGTAATATTCTTATTTTTGCCACTTGAACACCCTTTGCTGAACAAAGGGACAAAAGAACAGAAAGGATCCCTTTATGGCAGCTCTAATGATAGTTGTACCTTCTGGTAGTTGTACCCATGGCTCCATATTGACAAGTTTGGGACCTCCTCCTCATTGGTGCTATTAGCAAATTCCTTCCCATCAGCCTCCAAAGAAATAATCTACCAATACTCTGCTAAATGCTTGATGAAGACATGTATCTTTATTGATTTTCATATTGCTATAAGGGAGAGACTCAGTACGGGCTTAGAAAATCCTAGTACTATGCACAAAGTTTTCATTTGGTTCAGCAAGGCAAACCACTTTATAATCTCAGAGAAGTAAAATCAACTAGAGGGAGGGAATGTGAGGTAGACATAGACAAATGAATGTATAGAAAGTTGGGAGATTAAAATTAATGAAAGTATTTTGACTGAACCACTGGGGCCAAGCAGTCTTATAGGGGTCACTGGGAGAGAAAAAGGCAAAATATTAACAGGCAATTGACTACGGCAAATTATAAAGGCAGGTTACAAAGCCTTTATATGTTCTGCCCAATAGCATCAAGATTTCCTTTAGAATTGCAATGTCTTATCTACCCATAGCCCCTTGCACTAATGCCAAGCTTCTAGAAGAACAATAATGGAATACTTAGCCTAAGGTTCAGAGAGCCTATAATTCTGATTGCCTGCCTCACACTCTTCTTAGCCACAGAGCCCACGAGATCCCTCTCGACACATGGTTTAACTCTTAGGTAAGGTGAGAAAGAAGGCAGCCAATATCCAAGACCTCACACAGGTCAAAAAGAGTAAGGATTGAGTGAAGCATCTTGAAGTTTATAAGAAGGACACTGTAGTTTTATTTTTAAAATATAAATTACTTCATTTTTAGTCTTCAACATTCACTTCCATAAGTTTTAAATTTTCTTCACCTCCCTCCTCTTCCCCCTTCCCAAGATGGCATACAGTCTGATACAGGCTCTACATATACATTCTTATTAAACATATTTTCACATTGGTCATGTTGTACAGAACAATGAGAATGAATGGGAGGAACCATGAGGAAGAAAAAAACAAAACAAAAAAGAGAACCAATAGTATGCTTCCATCTACATTCAGACTCCGTATTTCTTTCTCTGGATGTCGGTGGCATTTTCCATCATGAGTCTTTTGGAGTTGTTTTAGGTCCTTTGCATTACTGAGAAGAGCTAAGCATATCAAAGCCAGTCATCACACAATGTGGTTTTTACTGTATACAGTATCCCCTTGGTTCTGCTCACTTCACTCAGCATCAGTTCATATAAGTCTTTCCAGGTTTTTCTGAAGTCTGCCTGCTCAACATTTCTTATAGCACAATAGTATTCCATTATATTCATATAATACGACTTGTTAAGCCATTCCCCAATTGATGGGCATGACACTGTATTTTTAATCAGGAATAGATGCCAGGCTGTAAGGAGTTAAGGAGACAATATATATAAAACAAGACCACACATTTGAGAAGTTTGGCAGTGTAGGAAGTAGATGAATGCAACAGTAGCTATATGGGGACAGGTTACAGAAAATCTGATCATGTCTCTCTGCTAAAGATTTTCAAGGCTTTTTTTTATATCTTATCATTAAATGAGGAAAAAAAAGACTTTCTATAAACATGTTAGATGGCACTTCTGACATTTAGTGTGGGATCCTAGATTTCATCTTCATGTAAATCAGTTCATCTTTTTGGACTCCTAGATTGAAACCTATGCTCTGCTCAAGCTGTCAGTCCTAACCCATCCTAACCCTTATCATGGTGGACCTCCTAGAGAGAACTTTCTAGTGGAATATCCCAGGGATCTGTCTCTGGCTCTGTGCAGCACTTTTTTTTTTCAGAAACTCTGGTGAAGACATGTTTATCAAATCTATAATTGACATAGGACATAGGATCCTACCTTTAGAGATAGAAGGGATCCAACTCCCTCATCTTACAGACAAGAAAACTAAAACTCAGAGAAATCAAGTGATTTGCTTGAGGTTACCCGGTAAAGTTGAGGATAGATAGTAAGCACAATGAATGACAGAATCAGGATCCAGAAAAACCTCAAAAGACTAGAATTGGAAGCTATATGTAATAAGTTGTAATATAATAATGGTAAATGTAAAGCCTTACACTTAAATTAAAAAAAAATTCTATTGCCCAAGTAAAGAATGAAAGAGGCATGGCTTAACAATAGTTTATGTGAAAAAAGATCTGTAGGTCTTACGGGGTTAGTGTGTGAACAATATGAGTGAACAGTATGACATGGGACTTAAAAAAAAGCTGATGTGGGCAGCTAGGTGGTGCAGTGAGTAAAGCACTGGCCCCGGAGTCAGGAGGACCCAAGTTCAGTTCTGGCCTCAGACACTTAACACCCACAGAAAAAAAACTAGCCAGGTAACCTTGGGCAAGTTACTTAACCCCAATTGCCCTACAAAATGCAAAAAAAAGCTAATGTAATCTTAGGTTTCACAAAGGTTGCTTTATCCTACCCTGGTCAGACCAGATCTGGAATATTGTATTTAGTTCTAGATGCATTGTTTTAGGATGAAAGATTGTTGTTTGTCCTTCATTCTCAAAGATGACCAGTGACATCAGGAGGGTGATGACTTGCAAGTGAATTGGATTTAAGTGAGGCAGGGCTGTGCAAAGTCATTAATATCACTCTCTCCTCCAAAGTCATGTCCAGTGGCAAGGCATAGATCAGGATGACTGGCAAGGAGCCTTTTAGGATGAAAATGAACAAACTGGAGAAAATGTGGCCAGGATAGTGAGAGGACTAAGGAGCATGCCACAGGAGGAGACTGGGAATGTTTAGCCTGGAGAAGAGAATCATTGAGGGGAAAAAAGAGGGAGGAGAGTAGGATACATGATAGCTATCTTCAAGTATTGAAAGAGGTGCTGTAGGAAGAGAGATTACAGTTGTCCTGGAGGCCAGGTGGAAGGTATAGGTGTAAGAGAACTTCCTAAGAACGAGAACTCCCCCAGTGGAATAGGCTACTTTGGCAAGTAATGGACTGTCCATCCCAGAAAGTCTGGGTGGTGGTTAGATGACTACTGTACTTTGTTGAGAAGTTTTAGAAGAATGAGTAAGTGCTGGTTGCATTTCAAGACCTCTGAGGTCCCTCTGTCCCCAAACTTTGAGATTCTGTGATTCTATGAATCACCAATGAACAGATAATCCTACTTTCTACTTTACTGAGGAGATTGAAGCCATCTTGGGGTGAATGTCCTCATAGTTCTCCCCTCTACTTCTCAATGTTGCGCTCTCTCTCTCTCTCTCTCTCTCTCTCTCTCTCTCTCTCTCTCTC
>NW_027187348.1:2230996-2255246 GCF_028583685.1 Petaurus breviceps papuanus
CTCTCTCTCTCTCTCTCTCTCTCTCTCTCCCTCTCTCTCCTCTCCCTCCCTCCCTCCCTCCCTCCAAACTTGGCCTCTCATCCTTTCCACCAGTCTCAAAGGAAGTTTCCCTCCTCCCCACCATTCATGCTTGAGGTCCCATCTATTCCCACATACACCTTTCTTCCATATGACTTCCTCTAGCATTCTCAGTCTCTCCCCTTACACTTTGTATGTTTCCCCAGGATATGGAGGAAACCTAAGGAGATTAAACATGAAAGTGCTTTGAGCCCATAAATAAAAATACAGTATAAAAGATTAGACTTGTTCTGCACCAGTCTTTGTGGATAGAGAGAAAGATCTTGAACTGATGAGTGGAAGTTATAGGGAAGCAACTTTCAGCTTAATATAAGGAAAGACCCTTGAAAAATCACGACTGTCCAAAAATAGTATTGGCAGGTTCATGAGGTAGTGAGGAGTTCCTTATCACAGGTGGTATTCAGGAAGCGTTGGATAATCATTTTTTTCCTGAAGGTGGTGGATATTAGAACTAATATAAAACATATATAATGACTAAATAAATCCATGAATGCTTTGATCCCATCATTCTCAGAAATGAGATGAGAGGAGGCTTCCTTATGAACTAAGGTCATCATCATTCAGTCAGCCCACTGAAAGAATTCATTAAGATATCTCCTTGGCTAGGACCAAACCTGCTACCCAAGGGTATCCTTACCATCTTAGCATTACTTATAGGGGAATCTCCAAGTTTTTCTAGCCTTACTGCAGCCCATTGGTTCTTCTCTTCAGCATCAAGAGGAGATGAGGGGGAAATGTGCCAGATCAGAATGTTCCTTATTGGACATTGTCTAGGAGCTGGGAGCATGGCAGCCCTACGGGACCACAGGATGATGCTTGAACACCAGGTTGCATGTCTAGCTGCGTGTTCTCTGCACTCAGACATACTGCTGTCTTTGCTCAACTCCTCGGTCTGTCTCCGAGGGACCCGTTGAGAAGTGAGTGTACTGGTTGGTAACAACCTTATTAAGGAACTGATATCCTCATATTCCCCAGAGAGAACCCAAAGGGCCCTTTCTGCTTTGATTCCTATAGCCCTAGGACCCGTATTTCTGTTAGGATTGTAATTATACTGATCGAAACATTTATTGAGGCCAACCGTCACTGCAGTTCCAAGGAGGGAATTAATCACCTGCCGAACCAGAAACGAAAGCAGGACAGAGAGTTGGTAGGGCCCTGGGGGAACTGTGGACATCAGTCAGTTAGGATGTACTTTCTGAACCCCCACTACATGTAGTCTTGTGATAGAAGAAAGGAATGGAAAAAAAAAAGAACATTGCTTTAAGAAAGGGAGGGTGTTTAGCCTAGAGAAGACTTAGGGTGGACATGATAGCAGCCTGTAAGTATTTCAAGGGCTGTCAAGTGAGAGAGGGATTAGACTTGTTCCTCTTGGCCCCAACGGGCAGAATTAGAAGCAGTGGATGGAAGTTGTAAAGAGGCAGATTTAGGTTTGATGTCAAGGAAAAAAAGCTTCCCAACAATGAGAGCTGTCCCAAAGTGGAATGAGCTGGCATGGCAACCACAATGACTATGGCAAGAGTGATATATTTAGTATGTATATAGTGCTTTAAGGTTTGCATAGTATTTGAGATGCTATCTCTTTTGATGCTCACAACAATCCTGGGAAGTAGGTGATAATTATTGAATCCTTTTACAGATGAGGAAACTGAGGCTGAAACAGCTTTAGTGATTTGCTCAGGGTCGTACAACTTTTAAGTGTCTGAAGATAGGATTTTAAATCAGGTCTTTCTGACCCCAAATACAACAATCTTCTCCAAAATGGAGACTAGATGACCATTTCTCTGGGACATTATAGAAGGGATCCCTGTTCAGGAAAAGGTTTACCAAGATGACCTCTGATGTCCCTTCTCAACTCCAGAATTCGATGATTCTAGGAGAACTGTCTTCACCTCCTCCTCCCCCTTCCCCAGTCAAAGTCCCTGAAATTTTACCTCCACAATCCTGATCCCCCTAGACAACCATCCTTGATACTCATCCTCTCTTTGCCCTAAGACTTTTGTGATATAAATATTCCATCATCCGTTAATGAGATAGTTGGATGCTTATACTCTGATGCCTGTATGTTCTATGTATGAGGGCCCATATCAGTGGGTTTGTCTGAGACAGTACACCAGATAGGAGGTGGATCTGGGCAGTTCTCTTTGTTGTTATCTGTGCTGAGGATAACCAGACCCTTACTAAAGGCTTTGATGATGATTATGGTAATGAGGATGTTAGAAAATAGATTCTCTTCCCTGGAGGAGTTTCCCATCTGCCAGGGGACAAGGACCCAGAAGAAGGTAGGTGGCAGGCATAGGCTGACCATGCTTGTTATTAGGCTTGTACTGTGGCCTCTCAGAAGACCTTAGTCTTGAGGCAGTTTTGAAGATGGGATGGGTTTTATAAGGCAGGAGGAGGAAGGGTGAGCAGCAAAGCACCAGGCTGCTTCCCACCTGCAGAGATAACATGGCATAGTGGACCAAGAATTGTGTTTGGAATCAAAGCCCCAAAGCAAATCCTTTGGAACTAATTGCCCTTTACAAAACAAGGGGGTTCGGGTTGGTGATCTCTAGGAAGTCTAACTCTGTTCCCTCCTTGTGGTTGCTTCCCCATAGCCGCAATCCTGGACGACCCGATGGAGTGCAATCGAGGTGAGAGGCTGTCCATCACCCTGGCCAAGAACCGCATCAACCGGGCTCCTGAGCGGGTCGGGAAGGCCAAGGTGGAGGTGGACATCTTCGAGCTGCTGAGGGATAGCGAGTACGAGACTGCAGAAACCAGTACGTACAGTGTGTTGGGGTTGCCCCTCCTCCTTGATGGGGCCTCCTTTGCATCTCTTCTAGGTACCCTGTATATAAACTGGTGGGGGAGGGAGGTTCAGAGGTCCTCTCATTCGAGACCCCTGGCAATTCAAAGATCCCTGTTTTTACAAATGTAGTGCCTTGTATTATTGCTAGTACTGTAGCAAATTAAGACCCAGAGAAGGCTGCAGTCATTCATTCATTTATTTGCTCACTTATCCCCATCCCTGTCTAGCATTTGTGTATATCGGCAACTGCAAAGGACCCGTGGATGAATGCCAAAGACATAGACACAAGGTCCTTGCTTTCAAGGCACTAACTCGCTGAATATTTGATTTTTCTTTTTTTTTTAGGGGCAAGGTATGTCTTAGGGAAGGGAGGCTTATAAAATGATGCTGCTCCCTGGCCTTTTGCAATGCTGCTAGGGGACAACTTGACAAGATAACCTTCCTGTTTGCTGTACAGTCCATCACTGGAAATAAATAGCTTCTGATTTGGGAACAAAAGGAGGCATTGTTATAAACTGATGTACAAGACCAGCCTCCACCAGCCCAGTCAGATGAGGGTCCCGCCTACGTGCTGAGCCTTACAAGGAAGGAGATTGCACCTCCTCCCTCAGCCACCCATTCTAGCCTTTGGCAAGCCTTATGGACAAAAAAAATGTTTCCCTATTTCACATGTTTAGCATCATGTGATACATATTCTGAGCAAATGGCCCTTCAGGTTCTCATTCATCCACAGCATAGCCCACAAAATAATGGGCACATGATCACAGAATTCATGCTGTAAAGGACCTTATCTAGTCCAGAGCCTGCTGACTGCTTGCTTCCTAGTGAAGCCTATTGAAATGTAATTGGGAAATGTTCAGCAAAATAAATAAAAATACAACATAGATGATGTCAATTTATAGTTTTCTAAGTCAATATGAAGCCTGCAAATATTGTTTCTGTTTGAATTTGACACTGTTGACTTAATCCAAATCCTTCATTTAAAGATGAGGGAAATGATGACCAGAGAGGTGAAGACATTCGCTGGAGGTCACACAGGTAGCAAGTGTCAGAGCTAGGACTTCAACCTCAGGCCTCTGACTTGAATCCCAGAACTCTTTCCACTTGATCACATGGTCTCCCTTGACATCAATCACTCAACTAGCAGTCATTTATTATTTCTTATAATGTTTTATTTTTAGAAACTATTAATTTTAATCCGGGCTCAGACACTTAGCATCCACCTAGAAACACCTGGCCGTGTAACCTTGAGCAAGTTACTTAACCCCAATTGCTTTAAAAAAAAAAGAAACTATTAATTTTTATAAATGACAAATTATTATTATTTGTCAGGCACTATACTAATCCATTAGGATGCGTTCCCCACAACAACCAACATAAATGAGCACATTCCAAATGAGGTCAGAAATGTCAGCCTGGTTTGGAAGATTGTTTTGATCTTGGGGCCTCGGGGGTGGTGTTGGAGATTTAGATAGGACCCAAGTTTCTGCCTACTTGAGTAGCCCATGTTCTGAATGAAGCCTTCTTCTCATTCCCTCTTCCCATCACTTCCCAGCTCCTCTGTGCTGGGCTGAGCAAACAAATTCACCTATCATGGTTGGTGGTCATTAGCAGATGTAAATTTCCTTTCCCTAGAGCGGCTTGGGCTGCACATATGGTAGGTCCGGCTACTGCACTTTGTAAAGTCAATACATCTAAAATATTAAGCCAGATGAATCGAGGGAATAAAAGGAACTAATATCTTTATCCCGCATCGTAGAGCTTCTGGGCACCTTTTTAATGCCCCCTTTTCAGGTCGGCAAAGTGCTCCCAAGTAAGGAAGATGCTTCTGGCCCCTTGATTCGGCTCTTACATTTCAATGAGGGTTTGCTACATCATTAGCGCTTGTCGGGAAGAAAGATGCCAAAGTCTTTTTATTCTAATGGCCTTTCATTCCAAGTCAGAGTTAGGTCTCCTGGGTTTAAAGCAGCCATGCAGGTAGTTTTAAATAACTACCAGCCCACATTTTTCTGTGGACCCTCCCGCTTCCTTCACCATTCCCATGCCCCGCAAACCTCGCTCTTCCGCAAAGAGGGCTTTGCTGGAGTAGAGTCCGATAGTGGACATCAAGGGACTGGGCTCCCTAGACCAGATCTGTGCTCTTCTACTGGTCTGAATTTGTTCAGAACAATACTCGAGATGGTGATGGGTGAGTGAAGAGGAGGGTAAGTGAGGAGAAATGAGAACAGCTCTCTGGCTTCTCTTTTGTTGGCTTTCGTTTCCACACCCCCACACGCTTACACACTTCTAAGTAAGACTACATGCTGTTTCAGAGAGCCCTTTCCTGACTTCTTTTCTACCTTTGTTTCTCTCCTTGGTTTGTCTTTTCCTCCTCTCTTTATAGGTTCATAGATTTAGAGCTGATAGAGATCCTTGAGTCCAACCTCTTGATTTTACAGACAAAGATTTAGAGGATGAGTGGGATTGGGTGACTTTCTCAGTGTCACACACTAGTCAGTGTCTGAGCCAGGGTTCAAACCCACGTCTTCCTGACTCCAACTCCAGTGCCCTATTTTCTGTGCCACCAATAGAGTCCTGGACTTACAGTCAGGAAGACTTCAGTTCTAAGCCTCAGACACTTACTAGCTCTGTGACTGTCAAATCACCTAACCTTTCTCTGCCTTCATTTCCTTAGCTGTAAAATGGGTAGAATAATAGCACTTAAACTCGCAGGGTTGATGTAAGGGTCAAAAGTGGTAACATGAAAAGTGCTTTGCAAACCTTAAAGCACCATATAAAGGCTATTATGATTGTTGTTGTTGTGCTATCTTAGGCTTTCTCTCCCTTCCCTTTCTCTTTGTTTTTGCTCTTTTCCCTCCCACCACCCTCCCACACCTCTCCTGGTGTTTCTGTCTTTTAAAGCTCAGATGTCTGGTGGAAGGGTGGGCATGGCTGTTGCTGGTGTAAGCTCTGTTTGGAGGCAAGGGCTTTAGGTCCCCTCTAACTGTCCTGCTCCTCTCAAGAAGCCAGTAACCCTGATGGAGAAACCCTGGGGAGCAAAGATTTCCCATCCCTTTGGTCACATCTGAGTTAATGAAGTTGACAAGGAAGAAGACTTGGGAAGGCAAGGAGAGAGGTTTCCTCACTTTGGCAAGGCTCTGGCTTGCCTTTTCCCTGAAGGCTTGGAGCCATTGGACTGGCACTGATTGGCATGATGAGCCACTGAAAGGTGCAAGGAACTCTGAGACCCTGAAGAGTCTGTCCAAACCTCCTATCTGCTCCTGTAGAGCCAGGGAATTCACTTCGAGGAAAGAAATTCTCCTATGCCAGTCATGTTTAGACAGTCTCCTCAGAGAGGACCAACCAGCCCTAAAGAACCCCAGTGCCAGTCTACCCAATCAACTAACCAACAAGCATTTCTTAAATACTTCCTATGTACTAAGCTGGGTTAAGTGCTGGGGACACAAAGAAAGGCAAAAAATAGACCTTGCCTTCAACGAGCTTACGTTCTAGTGGGGCAGACTACATGTAAATAATTAGGTACATACAAGATCTATACAGAAGGAAGGTAATCTTAGAGGAGAAACATTTTAGCAGATGTAGGGACTGGGAAAGGCCTCCTGCAGAAGGTGGCATTGGAGCTAAATCTTGAAGGAAATAAGGAATTCTAAGTGGTAGACAGGAGGAGGGAGGGTTTTCCAGGAATGGGAGACAACCATTGCAGAGACACAGAGACATGATCTGGTGGAAAGAGGACTTGACATAGACTAAAGGCACCAGGCTCCAATCTAGGTCTGACACCAGTCACGTAAGTGTGAGCATGTCTCTTAACCTAAGACTCAGTTTCCTTATCTATAAAATGGGAATAACTATTTTCATTATTAACCACATAGGACTGGAGTGAGGGAAATGGTTTTAAAACCTTAACCTTTTAAACCTTAAATATTATTGTTTGCCACAACCACCAATTCCAGGGAATCTAGGGAAGTTGCATTTTTGTAAACTTAATCATATATTAAAAGGTGAAATTTACTTAACACTTTAAGGTTTGCAAAAATACTCTCCTATATATTCTCTTGTTGCATCTTCACAACTACCTTGTGAAATAAATACTAGAGATATTGTTAGGGAAATTTTTCTTGATGAGGCTCAGAGACCATTAAATGGCTTGCTCATGGTCACATGACTAGTGACAGATGTGGGATTTGAACTCATGGCATCCCTTGCCTACTAGGCCAGCCTTCATCTCATTAATACCATGTTGTCATTTCACAAGGGCTATTAAAAGGAACACTGTGGTCATTCCTTTTGTCAAGTGAAAAATCATACCTTCATTATCCATTAGGCAAAAACACAATTTTTCACATGGTGGATTTTCTCACTCAGTGAAACCGGTTGTTTTCCTCCCATCCCTCCTGCCTTTCCACTGTCACTACTTCAGACTTCCTATATTTGACTTTTGAAATGCTAGATCTTAGATCACTAGTAATACAGATGGGCAAGACCCATTAGGTCTCCATCTCCCGGGCGGCCCTCCCACCCTTATCTTATCTCCATCTCAACCCTTCTTTCTCAGTAAACAACAAGAAATTGCTCTTGTCTTTTCCCATAGCTCTTAAGTCTATTTGCTAACTATAGCCTGAGTACTACAGTCTTCATAGGAGTTGGACCCTCCTAAACTCCCAACCACCTTGAATCTTCACCTTGTTGCTGCCTCTGCCAAGACCAGTGGGAGATTTCATTTTCCCCAAGGATCCTACAGTCATAAACTCAACCAGGGATGCTTTTCTTTGTCTCTGTGAAGCCAGGCACATCAGCAGCAGCCCACAGCGTTTTTCTTTTATACTTTGATGACCCACCACAATCAGAACCCCATAGTTAGAGCACACACTGAGGAAGGTATACAAGGCTCTAGCTAACTGGACCCACTGGTTCTGCATGAAATCAAGACAGATTTGTCCTGAGGCCTTCCCCATTCTGCCAGAGCTTTCAAAATCACAACCTGTCAGGGAGGCAATGGGTTGTACAGTAGACAAATGTACAGCCTGGAATCGTCAATTAAGAGTTGGAAGGGGCCTCTGAGGCCATCTTGTCTGATCTCTTTATTTTACATGTGAGAGAAATGAAAGACCTAGAGAGGTTAAATTAGGCTGAGGTCCCACATGTGAAGGGGATGGGTTTGAATTCTGCCTTCTTTGTTTTATGACCTTAGGCAAGTCTCTAAAATAAGAGAGATGACCTCAAAGGTCCAATCAATCTACAGAGGCAGTGTGGTATAAAATGAAAAGCACCCTGGACTTGAAGTCAGAAGACTTCATGCCTTCCTATTTATTCCTTGTGTAACTTCTGACAGTGTATAAAGTGCCAGGCCTAGGGTCAGGAAGACCTGGGTTCAGATCTAGACTCAGATACTTGCCAGCTGTGTGACTGTGGGCAAGTCATTTCACTTCCTCTTTCTCTCAGTTTCCTCATCTATGAAATGGGGATAATGAAATATTCCTTCCCAGGATTGTTGTGAGGATCAAATGAGATAATATTTGTAAAGCAATTAGCACTGTGCCTGGCACATAGTAGGTGCCGTATTAAGTGTTAGATGCCATGATTTCAAATCCCACATCTGTCACTAATCATGTGACCATGAACAAGAAGATGTCTCTATTTCTCTGAGTCTGTTTCCTCGTCCGCAAAATTAGGGGGTTGGACTCTATGGATCTAAGAGCAGTCTTCAGTCAAGGGGTAGTGAATCCCGTTGAATTCCCTTTATAGGATCCCCCTGAGATGAACGAAGGCCAGGGCAGAAGCTCGGTTTTCACTCTCAAATACTGAGCTGAGGCGGAGAAAAGGATTAACATAACTTAACCTTTAATAAAACTTTAATAAATAATAACAACAATAGACACAAGTGAGATAATATTTATAAAGTACTTACCACAGTGCCCGGCACCTAGTAGGCTTTGTTAATTAGTTAATATTGCTTATTCCCTTCTCCCTTCCCTTCATTTACATAAGGAGGAAGGGAATGTTATATCGCACCTACTGTGTGCTGGACACTGTGCTAAGTGCTTTTTATAATTATTATCTCATTTGGTCCTCACAACAACCCTTCCCCTTATAGTTAAAGAAAGAGGCTAGCAGAGGTTAAGTTACTTGCTTGTTGTAGACACATTAGGAAGTGTGTGAGGGTGGCTTTTTGACTCCGGTCTTCCTAATTCCAGGCCCAGCGCTCTCTTCGCTGTACCGCCAGCTGCCCTTTACATTTACAAAATGCTTCATATACTTGATTCAATTTGATCCTCCCAATAGCCCAGTGAGGTCGGTGGTACAAGTGTTAAGGTTCCTGCTTTGCAGGTGAGGAAAATGAGGTTTAGAGACTGTTCGAAAATATCTGATGAGCAGCTAAGTGGTGCAGTGGATAGATGCTGGGCCTGGCATCAGGAAGACCCATCTTCTTGAGTTCAAATCTAGCCTCAGACACTTCTTAGCTGGGCAAATCACTTGACCCTGTTTAATACAGTTGCTCATCTGTAAAGTGAGCTGGAGAAGGAAACAGCAAAGCACTCCAGTATCTTTGCCAAGAAAAAAAATAGGGTCATGAAGAGTTGGACAAAACTGAAAGATGACTGGACAACAATACAAACAACAATACAACAACAATACAAACAAAATATCTCATTAGTTGGAAAAGTCAGAACTTGAACCCAGGACTTCTACCTTCAGGTTCAGTGCTCCTTCCCCTACACAAACTTGAGCAGGGTTCTGCCCTGTTCTAGGTCCCATGTGGCGGTCAAGGGAGCATCCAACATGAGTTTATAATCTCAGTGAGAAGACAAGGTATACATGCAAGCATGAAAAGTACTCTATGAGATTAAGAGATGGAATTAACAGTGAATGTTACCGGAGTAGAGATGGAAATGGGTTGGTAGGGAAACTGGGTATGGGAGAGGAATCTTCTTTTTTTGAAGGGCAACTGGGGTTAAGTGACTTGCCCAAGGTCACACAGCTAGTTTTTGTGTTTAAGTGTCTGATGCTGGAACTGAACTCAGATCCTCTTGACTCTAGGGCCGGTGCTCTACTCACTGCACCACTTAGCCACCCTGGGAGAGGAGTCCTAAGGAAAGGCTACATGATCAAGCTTGAGCTTGATTATAAGGATAGAAAATATTTAGACCAAATAAAACCAAAAAAAAAGGGGGGGGGGAATGGCATTCTAGATAGGTGGTATGACAGGAGCCATGGTCCAGAGGGGAGAACAGACTGACTTGGTAAAAGTGTAAGGTTGGAATAGGAAATAGTAGCAGATCAGACAGAGAAATAGGTTGGTACCCAATTGTAGATAGAGAATCTCAAATGCTAGGTTAAGGAATTTGGGGTTTATCCTGGATGGGGAGGTGTGGAAAGTTTGTAGTTCTCAGGACACTAATAGAGGAAGAAGTGACAATCCAGATAAGCCTAAAGTTCCAAAAAAAAAAAAAAAGAAAAACTAGATATTTGGGGTGGCTAGGTGGCATAGTGAGTAGAGCACTGGCTCTGGAGTCAGGAGGACCTGAGTTCAAATCCGACCTCGGAAACTTAACACAAAAATTAGCCATGTGACTGTGGGCAAGTCACTTAACCCCAATTGCCCTCCAAAAAAATAAAAAGAAAGAAAAAAAAAACAGATAAGTCTAAAGTCATCTGATTTCAGTAAGCAGAAACACCTGCATCAGCTTAAAACAGCCCTGAGACTTTGGAGATGAGCCCTTTGTGTATACTCTAGCTCACATTTTCATATTCATCTCCTTCCCACTTTATGAGAGAATCTTCAGAAACTTAGGGCAGGGCTTCCCAACCCAAACCATACCATAGTCTGATAAAATCTCTGAGTTGTTTTTGTTTTTTTTCCCTCAGACTACCCTCCCTTCCCCTCTAAAGCTTTAGCACTGGGACTTCTCAGGGGGGTAGAAGCCAGGAGTTGGAGAAAAAGGAGTGGGAAGAACAAGATGGAGAGGAGGAGAAAGATAAGGAGCCAGTTTTTTGAGAAGTAAAGATACTTGGTAATCAGAGGCTTGCAGAATGGGGTGGGGTGGGGCCAGTCTGCCTAAAGACTAGGGTCTAGAAAACATGAACCCAGGGCATCATGGAGAAGAAGCTATAGCATCACCAGGATTAGTCCAGTAAGTTTCTTAACAGGCAATTGAGAATTAATGCTGGTTTTGAAACCTCTAAGCACATGGCATCCTACAATTGAAAAATGATCTGTTCCCAAATTCAGGGCAGTAATGGAGTCCCCTGGAGTGTTCAGGGTATGAAAGGTATTTCTCAGGACCCACATCTGTGGCAGGGCCTGTCTTTTCATCAGTCACATACTCTGTATGAACCTTTGGCCTTTCCTCCAAAGCACTCTTTTACTAAGTTCTCACAATATCACGGAGAGGGAGTTTGGACAGGGATTGTTTACTCCATGTCATAGATGAGAAAATTGGGACCCCATACAAGTTGGGCAACTTTTACAAAGGTCACATAGCCAGGCAGGAGTTTAATTATTTCCTTCCAACCTCAAGTTCTTTCTACTAAACTCTTCCTTTGATCCAAGATTAGTTCCCATAATGGAAGCTGTTAATCCACACATACCTACAGGTCTTCCCACCTCCTCTAGGCCTCCATAAAGCTGTAGAACCCAAGAGTGAGAAGTAATCTCAGAGATCACCTGATCTAACTTCATCCTTTATCACCAGAGGAGGCTGAGGCCCAGAATTAAGTGACTTTTCAAGGCCACACTTTGAGGAAGATCCAGGATTAGGACTCAGGTTTCCTGGCTTTTAGTTTGACAGGATTTTGTCTTTTTATGTACACATATACATACTTACATATATGTATTGTATATATATGTATATATACATACATATGTATTCACAACATATATTTTTTTCCTTTTTATAAAAATGTCTGTCATTCACCTATATACTCCCCCACCATTGAATTCTGTACAGTAACAAAGAAAAAAGGGTTAAGTAAAACAAACTGACAAAACAGCCAAGTGTGACAGTGTAAGTAACAGTGTACACTCATACACTTACTCAGGACTCCCAGAACTCTACTGAGAACAAGAATGTGTGCTGGGCATCCATCCAGTACAATTTCCAGTATCCCACTTCGTCTCTGATTTGTCTTGATGGACGGCTCTTGCTAAGGCTCAAGAAAGGAATAAATCAAGAAAGGCTTACTTTTTACACCCTGATCCCCTCTTCTCTTCTCTCTTCTCCCACTGTCCCAAAGTTGCTACCATTCACATTGCATCTCAACCCCAAGTACAAGGGGTAGGGATCCTGGGTGAGCAAAAACTCCTCCCAAAGCATCTCATCTGCTCACCTTGGTCCTTCACCTAAAACAGTGCTTGGCACCTGCTATTAAGTAAGCACTTAATAAATGTTTTCTCATTCATTCTTTCATTGCTTTATATGCCCTAAGAATGCCCCACTCTACATCATTCCCTACTGATAACTGGGGGAATTTCCTTACCATGATGATGTCACTTCACTGCTCAGATTTCTCACTTCCCTGCTGCCTCATAGACCAGCCTTTCCCTATTTCTAACCTCACTACCCACATTTCCCTCTGCATCCATTACAGAAACCACTGGACTTCCAGAGAGTTACAGGTGGGGCTGCTGGCCCCAGCAATCAGTCACCAGAAGACTTTAGGTAGTTATAGGGTAAAGCCACTGGCAAATTGTAGGTAGTCTTGATGAATCCAGCTTTTCTCTATGCCAGAGGAACCTTCAAGAGGAGGGAACTAAACACCAGATTCCTGGAAACCCCTCAACACCTTCAGATAGTATTATTTTTAAAAGAGAATTTTATTGATATTTAGTTTTATATCAACTAGACTTCCCCTATATCTCTCCCTTAATCCCTCCCTGAGAGGAGTCCCTTATAAGAATTAAGAAACAAAAAAGAAAAAAAAATCAACAAAACCAATAAACACATCAAAACAAAACAAAAACCACTGACTTTATATTCAATATTCCATACCTGGAGTTCCCACCTCTGCAGAGGAAGATAGGAAGATTCTTCTCATATCTGTCTTTTGGGCAAAGCTTGTTTTTTTTTTAAATAAATTTATTTATTTTTAGTTTACAGCATTCAGTTCCACAAACTTTTGAGTTCCAAATCTTCTCCCCTTCCTTCACCTCCCCCTTCATCCTCCCCGCCCCAGACTGCATGCATTCTGATATAGGTTCTACATATACCTTCATATTAAACATATTTTCATTTTAGTCATGTTGTAAAGAAGAATTATAACCAATGGAATTAACCATGAGAAAAAAGAAACAAAACAAAAAAGAGAGAGCAAATAGTTTGTTTCAGTCTGCATTCAGACTCTGTAATTCTCTGGATGTGGATAACTTTTTCCAGCATGAGTCTTTTGGAACCTTGTATTGCTGAGAGAAGCCCAGTCTATCAAAGTTAGTCATCACAGATATAATGTATCTGTAATTGTGCACAATGTTCTCTTGGTTCTGCTACCCTCACTCAGCATCAGTTCCTATAACTCTTTCCGGGTTATTCTGAAGTCCATTTGCTCATCATTTCTTATAGCACCTTCGTCAAAGCTTGTTTTTTTATAATTTCACAATATTCACTTTTGATTGTTTTGCGGTTGCTATTCTTTCTATTTACATTCAAGGTCTTTGTCTATGTTGTTTTCCTGCCTCTGCTTTCTTCACTCTGTATCAGTTCATGGAAGTCTTTCCACGCCGTTCAGTATTTATCGTGCTCATTGCTCCTTGTAGCACAGTAACATTACATTTATGTACCATGATTTGTTTCGTTTTTCTCCAGTTGATGGGCATCTACTTTGCTTTCAGTTCTTTGCTACTGCAAAAGGGGCTATCAATATTTTGGCATTTGTGGCGCCTTCCCTTTTGTCAGTGACCTCCTTAGCATACCTATGGGTGACGTATATTCTAACCAAAGAGACCACTAGGTATTCCCTGAGCACCACCTGTCTCTTGCATTCACGAAGGTCTTCCCCAGCACCTAGAAACTTCTGAGAGATCCATTCCTCTGGAGGGGCACCTAAGCCAGTTCTTGGCCACATGGTTCAATGGTTAAAACTTTAGGTTCCAGCCCTTGTCTTGCCCCTGCCTTGTCAAGTGGTCTTCCCCAGGTCTGTGGGGAGACCAGCTCTAACTAACCCTGGAGAACCTATGATCAGATTTTCAGTGTGAACATTTACACCTCAGAAATCATCAAATTGGGGCGGCTAGGTGGTGCAGTGTATAGAGCACCTGCCCTGGAGTCAAGAGGACCTGAGTTCAAATCTGGCCTAGACACTTAACACTTACTAGCTGTGTGACCTTGGGCAAGTCACTTAACCCCAATTGCCCTACCTTCCCCCCTCCAAAAAAAAAAAAGAAATCATCAAATGCTACAGATCAGGGCTTGGCTTACTCTCTTGTTGATTGCTTAGACTGATAGTGTTAAACCCAAATGCTGGTCGTGTATTGACTTAAAAATCTAATACTATCTGTGTTTTATTGTATTTTTATTTTGTTAGATATTTCCCAATTACATTTTAACCTGGTTCCTGCTGCACTTGGGAATGTTGCTGAATGCCCACGAGGCCCAGACTTAAGAAAGTGATAGAGAAAATATTAATAATGCAGATTAAACTTAAAACTGTATCATCTGTAATTTTTTTTACCAGCAACACCCTTGCTCTCCGCCACACTTTTCTGGACTTGGAAAATTACTTTACCTGATAGACAATATAGTAAAAATGATGGAACTACCTAGAGTAAAACTTGTAATTAGGGTACTAAGTAATCATGTGCCATTCATCTTAGTTCTGAACAGGGATGCCCTAGACTCTAGCTTGTTTGTTCACATATAGATGAACAGAGATGCAAACAGAAAGAGATGGAGAGAAAAAGTAAGAGATAAAGGACAAGCTCACTCCTTTTCCTTTTTCCTTTATTGTGCTGTCTCTGATCTTTTCTCACTTCTTTTCTCTCTTCCTTTTATTCTCCCACTTTTAAGTTTCACCTGAGTTTCTTCTCTCCTCAGTCTCTCAGGCTAAATAGCTCTCTTCTTTTGTCTCTCTCACACTTATTTTCCTGACTTGCTTCTTTGTCTCTAAGTCTGGTTCTTTCCTCTACCTTGAATTCTCTCTTTCCTTTTCTCTGCCTGTCTGCTTGTGCTGCTGTCTCTGTCTCATTTTTCCCCTTTCATTCCCTGCCTTTCTGTCTGCACCTGCCTATCCTGTTGGCTCTGTCTCTGTTCTCTCCCTTTCTACCTGTTTCTCCTATTCTTTCTTTTCCTCTATCTAGCTGCTGACACATGCCTGTCTCTTCTTTCTGCCACTTTCTCTTGCTTTTTCGCTCTGCCTCTCTTTTCTCTTTATATCTGACCCCCAAGTCTCTGTTCTCTTGCCATAGGCATCCTTTATATCCTCACTGCCTTTCCCTAACATACTCTTTTATGGACTCTGAGGGTGGGGCAAAGGGGGAGGGGTACCTGGGGAAAAAAGACTATTTCCTTCAGGTGACTAAGTTTTGTCATTTAACTGATATGATAGGTCACTAGGGACAGACACATCCCCAGGCCCTCATTCTGGGAGTGTTACTGGAATTAAACCAACCAGGGTCTACATGTGTCCTCCCTATTAACCCTCTGTCCTGTGACAGTACAGACAATTTATGCCCCTTTATCTGTAGCAGTATGTTGCCATAACCTGGGTCATTTCCTCATTTAATATCTTCCATAAACTTCAATAAACCTGTCCTGGAACAGAGTAGATCAGGGAACACAGTGGCATCTTCTCTGGAAAGGTTGGAGGTAAAGTGAGGGGGCTGGGGAAAGGAGAGACAGTGATACAGACTGCACTGAGCAGGGTGTAGGGTAAGGTCACTGGATTTGGCATCAGAGGGACTGGCTTTGTTCTGCCACTTACTAAGTTGTGTGACCTTTGGCAAATGATGTGGGCAAATCTGAACCTCAGTTCCCCCAGGGGTAAATTGGAGCAGTTGGGCTGGAATCTTGTCACTAGATGATCTCTGGGGTCCCTTTCATCTCTGACTTTCTATGACTCAGGGCCCCAGTTCATGGGGTGGAGGGGCTAGGTACTTAGCTAGACCTGCTGGGTAACATGTGTTTCCTTTCCTGCTCTGGAACTCCTTCGGGCCGTCCGGTACAGTGTGCCAGATACTCCCTAAAGGGGTAGTAGCTGTCTTGGGACCTTCTTCTAGCCCTGCCTCCAGCTCCATCATCAGCAACATCTGTGGGGAGAAGGAGGTAAGTGCTTCATCTGGGGAGAGGGAAGAAGGAAATAGGGTAGAGGTTGGGGAATATAACCACCTGTGAGAGATGCACTTGCCTTCAGCTGGAAGTCTCTGAAATGTTTAGGAAAGAAGTGGTCATAGAATCACAAATATTTCTGGCTAGAAGGGCCCTCACGCATACTTTCTGAATTCTATCCATCTGCCTCTGGGTGGGAACATGCCCTTACCCCAATGGGGTGCTGTGAAAGACGTCGAGAATGAGAAATGTCCTTTTTCTCTGTGAGTAGATTGCTTGCCAAGCTAAGAAGTCATTCTTCCAGTCTAACTTAAATTCTGCCTACTTTAGGCTCATTTATTCTAGTTCTGTCCTGGGGCAGGAGGGGGTCCCCAAAACCAGTTATTGATTATGTGGGAGAGAAAATCCCTGGCAGGAAACCATCAGTGATTATAGTTGCCCAAAGTGCCCTGGAGGTTGAAAAACTAGCATGTGAAATCAGGACTTTCTCTTTCACCCCTATATGCCCTAGCTGCCTTAACCCTGTCCTGGGAAATGGGAACAGCCACACATTACTACAGCAGTCCCTCATTAGGTTGGCTCCATCCTGACTCAGAGGAAGGATTTTTCTTTTCTTTCATTTTATCACTACAAGTTCACAATAGAAAAACACTTTGCCCACACACTAGCAAAAACAAAACAGTTTCCACTAGCGGAGAGAAAGGGCTGTTATCTCTTACCACCCTCTGGCCAATAGCCCGCCCTACAGTCAGTCACCTTTAACCCTCCTTCTATCCAGGTGAAACAACTTTGCTTCTTCTAGGGTCCCATTTTCCAATCTTTCATCTTGTCCACTGCTTGACTATCTCCCAGCCCTTCTGCCATCAATCAATCAGTCAATTCAGATGGGCACTTGGAAGGGCCTGCCTGGTGTTGAACTAAGGGGAATGATAGCATCTTAGATTAACAGACTATATGCCTCCTGTTCTCCAAATCCCTTCTGTTTTGAAGGGATTGTTTATAGAAGGGTCAAAGGAAACTAAATTTGTGAAAAAGACCTGAGGCTTTTAACAGACTATAAGCTTCAGATGAGTCAAGGGTATGACATGGTAGCCAAAGAAGCTGATACATTTTGGGGCTGCATTAACAGAAGTGGAGTGTTTAGCAAGACATGTCCATAGTCCCTCTGCTCTGGTTGAGCCACATCTGGAGTAGTGGGTTCAGATCCTGAAAGTGCATTCTTGGAAGGATTTTGATATGCTATAAAACATCCAGAGAAGGGTGACCATGGGTAACAGGAGGACTAAAGATGGGGCCATCTAGAGATTGCAGGAAGGAACTGAGCATGATTAACCTGGAAAAGAGCAGACTTAGTGGGGATAGAATTCCTGCCTTTGAGTATCTATCACAAGGAGAAAATAAATCAGACTTACTGTAACTGGAGGAAGCAGAAGAGAGGCAAATTTAGACTTGAGGCAAGGGGGAAATCTCCCTAACAATTAGAGCCCTTCATAAATGGAAGGGACTGCTTTGGGGATTCAGGGTGTTCCTGGTGCATGGCAGTCTTCTAGCAGGGACTGGTTGAAGACCGGTCAGGGGTAGTAGAGAGAGCACACCTGCTCTGCCTGAATTGGACTGTGGGGCTCCTGCAGGCCTGTCCGTCTGCAGTTCTGGTACCCTGTGATTGAAAAGCCTGGAGCTTAAAAAGAGTCAGGGGAAGCCACTCTCCCTTTCTTCCTCCCCAACTTTTCCCTCGCATCTCCCTCAGCAGAGATGGGAGACCGTGGGTATAGAAACCTGTAAATAACATCAGATTTTTCAATATGTTGGTTAGTTTTGCTGAACTTTTCTTCCTTATAAAAAATCATTCTTTTTCATTCATTATAATTATAATGAAGAGGAAGGGGCTTACTCTTATAAAGGTTTGCTCTCTGGGAGAGGTTGGGAAAGAATATGGTGGGAAACCTAGGTGATAAAAAATGGAAGATGACCCAATTTTTTTAAAAAGAAAGATCAAGAGCTGCCAAGCCTTGATGAAGGAAGGACCATCTCTTTATTTTTCAGACCCTCTGTGTTAATCTTCATCCTCAGTAGGTTTTCCCTTTTTCTGTATGTCACCTTAAAAGAAGATGAGTTTTTAGAAACAGGGTGGGATATTTTCCCCACAGCAGCCCTGGAGCATCCAAAGGAGGCCAAGACTCTGGGCAAAAAGCCCAGGATGAACCTCCAGCTCCAGCCCTCCCTGGCACATGCTCCATTGCCCCTCACTCCCATTCCAGCTCTCCCTGGAACTCCCACTGGCCTTCCCTGCTCTTATAAAGACAGTGGGAGGCCGTCAGCACTTGGTGCCTTGGCTGAATATTTATTTCTCCTATTCCTTGGAATGTAGCACTTCTGTCCACACTCTGATTTATTAACTGCAAATGATCATATTATTAGGATTCCTAACCATAGGCCTATTAGCCTCTCCCAGCCTGATAGCATGGAGGACCCTCCCCAAGAAGAGCCAGTTACATAAGCTTCTTTGCCTCTCTCTAGCTTTGCAAAGATCTCTCTCACCTCTGAGTGAATTTCTTTAAAAATTAGAAAAAAATACAAATAGCAGCCTCTTACAGGAGATCATAGGGTTGTAGATTTAGAAGTAGAAGGCATCATAGAGATCACCCTTCATTTTCCAAAAGGTGAAATGGAGGCCCAGTGAGGTGAAGTGATTTGCCTAGTGTTACAGAAGTCCAAAAGCTCAGATGCGAAAGAGGACTTAGCCCTCTTCTTCTCCTTCACTTGCCTTTGAGCAGAATGAAGGACTCCTGAAGCTACAAAGGTATCCACAACAAAGGAGTTTTTTCTGCAACAATCATTTAGTTCCAGTACCTAAATAAGTTTGACCATTAGGAAATTCTTCCTGGTCTCTCAGTTAAATCTTTTTTTTTTTTTAATTTTTGTCTTCAAGAAAAATGTCAGCTGAAATCCGCAGCAATCGTGTTAGTCTGACGATGACGGGGGTCTAATCTAGTGAGAGTGCCAGGGTTTCTCTTCCCTTCTCTCCTGCCCCTTTTTATCTTTCCCTCTCCTTTTATAATTCCTCCCTTCTTTGCCCTCTGCTCTCCTCTTCTCTGTGTTCTTGGACCTTTGTTACATTTTCACTCACATTCCCCACTCTCACTGCTGGCTGGCATTCACTTGGTGGTTTGTCCCTGCTGGCGCTTCCTTTAACCCCACGTTGGCATGTACAGGCCTGAGGGAGAGACTTCACCTTTATCTCCCCTTGGCCCAACGGTTCCTCATAGTATCACCTAGCCCGGCTCCGTGATCATCATCCATCCTTTGTCCACATCCCTTCGATAGCAACCTTCTTCCTCAGACCAGATTATGCATTTATTTAAATATTTTATAAGGCTGAATTGCTGTACACTGATCTCCCTCAGCTCTGGGGGGGAAAGAAATGGAGCTCTCACTGAAGCTTCATTTCTTTAAAGGCTGATAATATCTCCGTAGCCCTTGCTGGACCCTTTTCTACTTCAATGCCCTCTCCTCCCTCCTCCCTGCTTCCTCCCACAGTGGACCTGGCTGGAATGAGATTTGCATTTTCAAATCAATTGCTGATTGATCTTTGTCATAGAGAGAGAATCACAGGACTAGGACAGTGTCCAATCCTTTCTTCCCAGATCCAGTAAGGGCAGGCTGGGTCCTTTCACAGCCCATCTTCCATCAGGCTCATTTTCAAGATATATACATACACACACACACACACACACACACACACACACACACACATATATATATATACATATACATATACATATATATATATATATTATACAAACCTGGGGAGATACACACATGGTGCCATTACACCCATCCTTAGTCATCCCTCCTGGGGCCCTAAACAAAGCTCCCCTCACCTATTATGGAATCCAGGACTATAGGGGAAGAAGTGAACATTTTGTTCACTTAATCATTGCCTCCATTCAATTTCACCGTTGTGGTCACTTAGATCCTGAATTGTCCTTAGTATATACTAAATTGAGTAGTTCCTATAAGGCCTAGATTTGGGGAGAAAGGAGAGTACCAATATTCCTATTCCTAGGACCAAGCTAGGTGGATGGTGATTAAAAAAATACCTGGAAATTGCATGTTGAAGGAGATAACACCAAACGGTGCCAACAGACCCAAGTATCACATCATTACAACCACCATCAGTCTCCCCACCCCAAGACATACTCTCTGTGTCTCTCTCTATGTGTGTCTTCTCTATATGTCTTTCTCTGTGTCTCTGAGTGTTTTTGTCTCTGTGTGGCTCTGTCTCTCTGTCTTTCTGTCTCTCTCTCTCTGTCTCTGTCTCTGTCTGTATCTGCTTGTCTCTCTGTCTCTGTCTCTCTCTCTTCCCCTATACTTGGGCTCTTTTTTATTACTTCTCCTTCTCAAAAATGCATTTGCTGTTTATTGTAACCAGAACCACAAACTTTCAGGGTTGGAAAGAATTTTAAAGACTATCCAGTCAGTCCTATCACTACCAGGAATTCCCTTTATGCCCTGCTCTACATTACAAGTTATCATCCAGGCAACTGGATTTCACCAGGTTAAAAATGTCAGGGAGTCAGGGATGAAGGAAGGGGAGGGGAACCTACCAAATATATTCTTCACTGGAGCCTTGTCCTCCTTAAGAATGTCCCTGTCTCACCCCTCAGACCCTTCTGTAATAGACCCAGCTTTTATAGCATCTTTCCATAAGGTTCCAGCCTCCTCTACCCCGTCTTGGGAAGCAAGATGAAAATAATTGTTTCTTTTTTATCTTTGACCCAATTGTTAATCCATGTAAGGACCAGAAAAACCCCTCCCTCACTTCAGCGAAAAACCACATGCCTTCCATACTGGGGGAACCCAGACTCCCAGTATACAGGAAGAAACTGCCAGTGTCAGAGACTCCAGTGAGCTGGCTGGAGTCCTCATTGCTCCAGGCACCAGGACTGAGGGCACCAGAATGAAATCAAGGCAGATAGCAGCTTATAACTCTTTCACTTTCCTATTACCCACCGAATAGCTTAAGCCTCCAATAAAGCAGCCATCACAGCCTGTTAAATGTCTCATCCCGTGAGAGGGGAGGAAAGGGAGGCAGAGAGTGATGGCTCCCGGAAATGTCAGGATTAGATGCAAAGGGGACCTGACATTGTTCTAATGAAGCCAAAACAGATATTTATTTACCTGCTTCTATTGGGGACCTTCCAAATCATTCCCCAGCCCAAAACACCTCTTCTCCCCAGTGCATTACTACCCAGAGACACTGCATTGAATGCTCCACTCAGTGTCTCTAGGTGTTTGAAGCTGGCTAGCCAGCTATCAATTAAACCACGTGGGAGTGGGGCTGCAGTGGCTCTCTGAGCCACCTCTCCATGGTGACCATCTCTTCCCTCCCCCCAGCAGTGACTCTATAGTTCTTGATCTGATCTTTCCTTTTCTTCCCTTTTTCCCTCTCTCTTTTTTTCTCTCTCTCATACATCTCTGTTCTAATTGATTAACTACAAATGAAATATAATTCGGATTCTTCCTTCAAGAACTATTAGTCTCCCTGCCTTAGAGAGTTCTCCTCTAGATAAGAAAGCATCCATTCTTTTTTCCCCCAGTCTCCCACCACTGGCTTCTAGCCTTGCTGTCAATGTAAACTGGTCCCCAGCCAGGGGTCATCTTGTTTGGTCTCTATTCATCTTGGAAACCCCAGGGGTTAGACCCAGTCTTCTTCATCTTTCCCCTCCCCTTTCTCTGTCTCACTTTCTTTCTCTGTGACTCCATCCTTCTCTGTCTCTCTAACTCCCTCTGTCTCTGTCTCTCTTTGTGTGTCTCTCTCCCCCCTCTGTGTGTGTCTCTATCTCTCTCTGTGTCTGTCTCTCTGTCTCTTTCTGTCTGTGTGTGTCTCCAGCTCTCTCTGTCACCTGTTATGTTCCTCTTCTCTCTCTTCTTTTCCCCCTCCACCATGTAGTAGAGTCTATTTAATTGAAGAAATCCATCTTCTGCTTTCTCTCACAGATTTCTCTCCCTCCCCTTCCCCCTTTTTCACTCTGACCCTTCCTCTTTCCTGGACTGCTCATGTTCTCCCCTCTATCCCAGGTGCCCCATTTCAAAGTGGCCCCTGAGGAATTTGTGAAGTTGCAGTCCCAGAGATTCACCACCCTGAACCTCCACCCCAGCAACACGGACATCAGCGTGGCAGTCGCTGGAATCCTGAGGTTTTTCAACTGCACCACAGCCTGCCTCATCTGCGCCAAAGCAGAATGTAAGTTTCCTGAGATCTGGAGCTACCATCCTTGGTCAGTACAGCCTGACTGCTTCTGTACCTTCTTTAGAGTGTCCCCAGCATAGGAGGGGGAAGGCTGATTTGGAAAGTTAATCCTGATAAACAGAACATGTAAGCAAAGGGATGTGTGTGTTTGTGTGTGGGGGGCACATTTACATATCTGTATGTGTGTTTATCTCACTCAAGAGCCAACTACATGTGTATGAGAAGAACACACGTTCTAGGTCATACAGAAGCAAACCAACAGCCAAGGCTCTTTGCATCTGCAAACTCAATTCCCACACTTCCTGCCTCATTGTTAGGGAGATACAAAAAGAGAGAGAGAGAAATTGGATGCGTTTGTATTTGGTGGTTTGAAGAGCATCTTTCCCTGGAGAGCAGGGTTTTGCTGATGGAATGAGGTCTGAGGTCAATTCCTGATAAAACATTTTTTTTTAAATGCAGGTTTTGGAAATACATTTTCTCTGACTTTCAGACAATTTGTGACATAAATTCAGCATTTATAAGATTTAGCTAACATAATCCAGCTCCTTCCAGCACACAGTCACGTCTGTGTGCTTAAGGCAGCCGCCCACCCACTCTCGGTCATGCAGATGCTGACCACTGGCTGTTGCTGAGGTCCCAGACATGCACTGCATGCCAGATTGTCCTGTTCCAAAAGCCCATTTCAGCACTTCTGCCCCTTCCAGAGTAGTTCTAGTACCTGTAAAAACTGGACACACCAGTCATTTTCATACCAACAGGATAGATACATTTGCTTTTACTGTGTTGTGTTTTCTGCATTCCACTTGTATATTCATTCATCAATACAAACATTTGCATGGATATATGAGTGTATGGACATATCCATTTGTTTTTTTTTTAAGATTTTATGATTGTTGCCCTCTACCTGTGTAGGTGAAGGGTAGCATTCACCTCTAGCATAGGTGAATGGTAGGTATATTCATTCATTCATTCATTCATTCAAACAAGCAAATGCAATAGACCCCTTTGTTTTTACAATGTTTTGGTTATTGCCCTCCACCTGTATGTTCATCCATCCATCCATCCATTCATTCGCTCATTTATTCATTCATTCACTCATTCATACAGAAATATATCTCCATTTGTTTTTGCCAGGTAGCGGCTGCTACCTTCCACCTGTATATTCATTAATTCATTCAAAGTAATAGATTCATTAGTTTTTACCATGTTGTAGCTACTGCCTTTCACTTATGTATTCATTCATTGATGTATCTATTGATGTGTTTGTTCATTCATTCATATGAACATGATAGGTCGATTTGTTTTTACTGTATGGTAATTGCTGTCCTCCACCTATGTATTAATTCATTCATCTATTCATCTGTTCTCTCATTCATTCATTCATTCATATAAACATGACAGATTCATTTGTTTTTACCATGTTGTGGTTACTGCCATTCATTCCTTCCTTCATACAAAAAAACACATGGATGGAGCCCTTTCTGTGGTATGCTAGGCACTGTAGAGGATACAAAGATGTATAAGCCATCCCTTGCTCTCAAGGAGTTTCTAGTCTAATTAGGAAAAGAAGGGATATTGACACAAACAAAAAACAAGCATATAATTCCACACATATAAAACGTGCAAAGACAAATACATCAGCACACACACAATAAATTTAAAAAAGTTATAGTGGAAAGAGAACTGAATTTAGTCAGAAGGCCTGTGTTCCCAACCCAGTTCTCCTATTGACTTTTCTCAGCCCAAGTTGCCATATATGGGGATGTGGAAGTAATAATAACCATACTCCCTAGCTTCCGGGGCTGCTGAGGGAATTCAGTGACAGGAGATATATATATATATATATATATATATATATATATATATATATATATA
>NW_027187348.1:2255646-2378919 GCF_028583685.1 Petaurus breviceps papuanus
TATATATATATATATATATATATATATATATATATATATATATATATGTGTGTGTGTGTGTGTGTATGTGTGTGTAAAGATGTACGTAAAATGCTTTATTACCATAAAGTTCTATGAGAGTTCAAGTTTTATTATTCTTATTGCTGGTGATCTTACAGAGACGTAGCAAGACAGTATTTCTTGAATGTTAAACGTACTCCAGACAGTAAGAACCCAGAGTGTGTAAGAAGAGATCACTGTTAGGCCCCACTAGTCAGGGAGGCACCTTTAGATAGTAGGGGAAACTTCATCTGGGTGAGATGGACTGACAGAGTGTAATCTCCTTGAGGACAGGGTTCATTTCATTCTTCTTCTTTATATCCCTCCCCCCACCTGACCCAGTGCCTATCACTGGTTATTGGTTGATCGATTTGGAGTCAAGAAGATGGGTTCAAAGCTTTCATCTGATGCTTACTACTAGCTGTGTACCTACAGAAGAGTTATAACTTCTCTGAGCCTCAGTTTTCCTCACATATGAAGAACATTCCTCACACCTGAACTCTCTCTTAAGATTGTTATGAAGATCAAATGAGATAGGGGCTGTAAATCACTTTGTAAACTTTAAAACACCACACAAATGTCACATTATTATTATTTAGCTATTTCAAAAGGAGAAGGAAGTATTCTAGGTAAAGAGAAAAGCCAAGAGGTGAGAAGGTACACAGTGTATTCAAGGGATAGTAGTTAGATGAGCCTTCCTGGAGTAGAGGATTTGTGTAGGATAATAATAAAAGATAAATCATTACTTATTCATTGAATATTCATTAAGGTATACTGTGAGCTGAGAATTATGTAAAGTAAGGACAAAAGGAACTCTGAAGTGAGATGAAGACATAGCCTCTTCTTTTAAGGGGCTTTCAGACTTGCCAGATAGTAAGGTGCCGAAGTGGAAAAGTATAATTCACAAAGTCAATAAATCAACAAACATTTATTAAGCACCTACTATGTGTAGGTTCTGTGTCCTACTATGTGTAGTTTCTATGTTAGGTACTGGGGAAGCAAAGACAAAAAAAAGAAAAAAATCAATCCCTGATATCAAGGAGTTTATATCCTATCAGGGAGACAAATGCATACATAAGCATATGCAGAAACAAAATAAATACATGGTAGTTGGCGAGGGAAGACCCTAACACCTTGGGGATGGGGATCAGGAAAGACTTGTATGTTTTGGGAGGTTAAAAAATGCTACTTTGGACTAAGTGGGGATGAAGACTTAGTAGAGGGACTTGGCATTGGAATTAGCATTCAAAGAATAACTTGAAATTCAACAAGTGAAGAAGGGGAATGAGTACATGCTAGAAACTGGGGACAGAATGAGCCAAGGCATGGAAGCTGAAGAACAGTGCGTGTTGGGGGATTGCTGAATAGATCCTTCTAACTAAAGTCCCCCCTAAAAAAGCAATTTGAGATAAGGTTGTAATGATACAGTGGCATCAGATTTGAGAGGACTTTTGAATACCAGGCTAAGGAGTTTGGATTCTTTTCCTGGAGTTCAACGATGCTCAACCTTTTTGAACATGAGAACCCCTTTTTAATGTAAAAAAATTTATAAAAATCCACATGATAGTAATTTGGCTACTACTTTCCATGCATTAAGGAAATACATTCAAGCTACTATGAATTCAGTTGTGCTTTTGAAGGAATATATATTTTATTCATCATAGTAGTTTCTACACATTTGAAAAAATAACAATATGGTTTAGACAGTATTTATTCAATCTACAGAAGTATGCTTGCTTATCTATAATTGACATGTGAAGTCTAGAACCCCGTGCAAAAACTGTGATGATAACCACTGCTCTAGGGTATGGGGAGTCACTGAGGGTCTTTCACAAGCATGTATCCCCTAATTTGAGAAGAGCTACCACTGGCAGACATGTTGGAAGGTTGATATGCTCCCAGATGTGCCCTACATTCTTCTGTGTTCCATTTTTTTGTGCCTTAGTCTACCACATTGGGAATGGGCATCATTTGTAACATGCTTTAAGATGTTCAGATGATAAGCCCTACATAAGGGTGGATTGCCTCCTTGCCAGATTTACTCACCCTAGCATGCCAAAGCTTGGGCACATCCTATAGCTTAGAGCTCCCCGCATTCAGGGTACCTCTGTTCCCACAGAGGCGTTTGTAGCACTAATAATGTACAGCTTTTGCCCAGTAATCTTCCTCCTCAGAGTACTTTACTGACTAACTAATTAACCCTCCAAATATCACTACCATGAAGCTAGTTTTAATCACCACTCCACTGACTGGGAGGTAGCTGTGTAGATGGGGTCCAGGAACATGGTCATGGGGGTGGGGAACTAGAGACCTCTATTGGGGAGGTAATCATGCTGGCTCCTGGCCCTTTCCTACACACTAGGACTGATGGTGCCAAGGAAACTGGGTATGCATAGAAACACATAGATAAACTCACTCAGCAATCAGCAATTATTTACAGGGCACTGACTATATATTGGCACTTGACTAGGCATGTGTACAAGCAGAAGTATGAGATACATTTCTGGCCCTCAAACACTTAAACTATGTCCTCCCTACCTCCCCACACCACACCCCTGATGATGTATAGATTTCTTGGTATGGGAACTTCCTCCACAAATGCATCTTGTCATCTTGTCTATAACCTAGAGTCCTAGAGAGTTGCCTGAGAAACTGGGAGGTTAAATGAGTAAGCCATCATCATGCATCTAGTATGTATCAAGGGCAAGACTTGAACTCATTTCTCCTGGATTCCAGGAAACTATTGACAGATCATAAACATATTGCATTTTACAAAGCTCGTTTCCCACACACCACCACTGGAAGGTAGGTTTTTTAGTTATTCTTGTCTCCATTTTCTGAGTGGGGAAACTAAGCTTCATAGAGAGGAACTAATTTAATTTACTCTCGGTTCCCCAATTAGTAAGAAGTTAGCACTCTAACTTTACCTTTATACAATGATTTGAGTCTTGCAAAATTCATATTGTACATTATTTGAAAATAGTGGTGAGTGCCCTGGATTTGTCAGAAATCCTGACAGTTCCTATCATCACTGCTCAATACCCATGTGTCTGTGAGAAAGTAATTCCATTTCTATGGACTCCAGTTTCCTTAACTGTAAACTGAGAAGAATGGACTAGTTCATGAATTCTGGGTTATATGGACTTTGATTTTTTTAAAAATATTTTTATATTAAATATGATTGGTTTCCTTCATAGTTCCATATATTATTTATTTACATTCTATTCCGAGAAGGGAGCCATAGACTTACTAGACTGGCAAAGGGGTCCATGACCCCAAATGTTAAGAACCCCTTATTGTTATCTCTCAGAGTCACTCTAGCTCTAAACTATGATCTCATATGATCTTCACAATAATATATATGCATTATACACACATATGCATGTGTGTACATATGTATACACACATATACATGCACATATATATGTATATTGTACATAGGTATATAAACACACAACACACATATGGGTATACATGCATCTCTCTCTGTCTCTCTTTCTCTCTCTCTCTCCCTCCCTCTCTCCCTGTCTTCCTCTCTCTATCTCCTGGGTGTCCCTATCTCACCCAGACTAGTAGTACAGTAGCCACTCACAGACCTGATAACAGTATTGATCTGTTTCTGAGCCAGACTGGTTCACCCCTCCTTAGTCAGTTTGGTGGCCTCCAGCACCATACTAAACTTGGGGCCTGTTGGCTTCAACTCTTAAGCTCTATCCATCCACCTGCCTTAGCCTCTCAGGTAACAGGGATTATAGGTAGGAGCCACCATGTCTTGATAATAATAATGGTGATGATAGCTAGCATTTATATAGTATTTTAATGTTTTAGGCTCAAGTGTTATTGCCCTCGCTTTATAGATGAGGAAACTGAGGCTAAGGAAAGACTAGGTGACTTTCCCAGCTAGTAAGGCACAATACCATCGGAATTCAGATGAAAGGAGAGGTCATTGTTCATTGGAGTCTTCAGGAGAGGTCTCATGGAGGAGGGGGGAACTTGAGCTAGGCTTTATACTATCTACCAAACAGCTCTCACCAAGCTAGCTCTGATTCTGCTGGACTTTGCTCAATGGGCTTCACAAGCTCAAAACTATAGAGATGGAAGCTGCCAACCCATTCTCAGATTCGAGGGCCTATACCATCAGTGATAAGAGTTGGTGTCATTGAAATGGAGAAAAAGTCTCTCTGTATATGAGCCGCCTCTTGCCATACCTGAGGGTAGGGAGGAGAGGAGACCAGAACTGATAGGACAGGAAAATGTGACAAGATGTTGAAGATGGTAAGCCCACTAAGACAGAAGGAGCTAAGGCAGACATCCCAGCCTGGAGCTTATCAATTGGTGGATGTCTCCTCTATTTGGAAAACTTATCTATCAGTGGAGGCCTTTGAGTGACACTGGTCCCCACAGGCCCCCAAAATCCACGTAGCAGAGCCCAGGCCCCACCAGGGAAAGATCAGATGGGGGAGGAAAGGTTAAGGGGAGGAGTGAAAGAAAAATCTAGTCAAGGAAGGAGAAAATGAAGGTCTGATATAAGACAGCTCCATTTCAGAGATGGGGAGGGGGCACTTTCCAGTCTGTCTCATTAATGCAAGGCTGAGAGACACCGAAAGTGGAATTAAGAAGAGGAATCTAATTTTATTTCTCAGTCAGTGAAATTAGACATAACCCAGAACATTCCACGGGGAATCATGCCACTCACTCATTTGCTCGTTCTCGATTTCTCCCAGAACATGGATTTTTAATAACTGGATTTTCATTGCATGGAAATGAATTGTGTTTGGCTAGGGGGAGATGTGTGTGTGTGTGTGTGTGTGTGTGTGTGTGTGTGTGTGTGTGGAGGGGGGAGGGGAATGCTTGTGTGAGTGGCTTTTTAACTTTAAAAATTTAAAATAAAAGAAAAAAACATCAGTTAGGAAGGAAAAAGGGAAGTAGTAGGAAGAGCTTGAATATTAGAATACAGCATCACAGGCCATACCCTAAAAGCCCAGGAAAACTGGGATTGTTCAAGTGTTTCTGAGATATTCAAGACATCCTATAAAGTGTCTTCAGAGTTCTCATTTGATCCAGGCTATGGAGTGACCCACTCAGCCCCTCAGATTGAACTCTGTCCATTTGACTCCTTTTAGTTGTCTGAGATAGGATCCATAGATATAGTTTACACTGATTTTTTGCCTGTTCTTTTTAAGAAGCAGGGTTGTATGCAGGGGAGAGCCTGATTGTACTAGAAACAAGGTGTCCTGCATTCTAGTCTGTGCTTAGCTGATTAACTATGTGACCTTGGAAAAGTCAATTAATTCTCCTAGTACTCAGTTTTCTCCTCTGCAAACTGAGAGCTCTTCTAGCTCTAGCATTCTGTGCTTGTTTGCTATAAGTTTCACGTTTTCTTTTCTTGTGTACATATCTTCACCCCACCCCCTTGCCCGCATTAGACTGAGGGCTTCTCAAGGGCAGGAATCTTATGTCTTTTCTTACACTTCAGGACCAAGGACAGGAACCCTTCACACAAGGGAAGTTCAGGCCATGTTAATTGAAGCTCCATCCTTAACAAAACACAAATATATTTAATCAGTACTTATGGTGAGTGAAACTACCATTGGTACATGATATGGGGAAGAAGTGTGCTTGGAAATAAGAGGGGGGAAAAGGGCAGTGGGTGCCTGCATGAGGTGGAGAGAAGCAGGTTTCCATTCCTGTGAAAGGAGACTGTGGTTGGTACCTTGCCATCAGAGATAGCTGTTGGAAGCCAGTGGGCTGCACTGACATGTCAGTCTAACTGAGGTCATCATTTTCCTGCTCATCTCACTCTCAAAGCAGGTTCTGATTGAATTCTCCAGGAGAAATGATATATTTGATTTCAAGAAGTTCCCAGCCCTCAATTATTTCTGAGGTGCCTTCAAATTCTAACTCTATATATTTGTGATCCCTTTCCCCCAAAAGTCTCATTCATCCTCTCCATGTATCCTCCATTCACCCTTTCAGCTTGCAGTTACACTGCCACCACTAAGGAAGGGTACCAGCTCTCATTTTCCTCATTTTACCAAGGGAAGAAATGAAGTCCAGGAATGTAACTTGTACCATGAATAAGAAGGCTGGGCACCTGCCTCTTCTTGCTATCATAGAAGGTGTCAGACTTATAGCCAAGTTGGTTGAATGGGAAATGATCTAGTTTTGCTCCCCCTAATCACTGTAGGAGCTAATGCTTCTACTTGGAGGAAGCCTTGACAAAATAGTGAAGTTATTGTACTCCATGCTAAGTTTGGAGAAGAAAATGGCAATAATTCCTCCTAGGTGAAAGTTTTCTCTTCTTCCTTAAATTTTCCTAGAGCACAGAGTTTAATATATTCATTGTTCTCATTATCCCTACCTTGCATTATACTTATATATAGACATGTTTTATCCCCCACCCCACCTCAGTAAACTGTAAGTTCCTTGAGGTCAGGGACTGTCTTTTTTTTTTTTAAATCTTTTTATCTCCAGTACCAGGTACAGTGGCTCAAACTCAGTAGGTGCTTTAAAGCATTTGTTACATTGAATTGAAATCTCCCTTCCCCATGCCAGTTCTGTGCTTTTCTTTTTTTAATGACCCTTCCCTTTCTAATTTCTGACAGTCACCTCATAGTTTTTCCATCTATGAAAAGGTGCCCTCTCAAGAAATAATTTGAAACTCATTCCTGCTGAGGTCCGAGTAACTGATGAGGTTTAATGTGACATCCCTCCCAGTGTTATTTGCATTTTAGCAGGATTCAAAAGCATTAGGTAAAGAAATAAGGCACAATTTTCAGCATTAGCTTCAGCATAACGTGGAAGAGGGAATAGTTTGGAATAAGGCAGGGAAGAGTAGTTTCTGGTCCTTGGAAATCTCTCCCCCTAGGTAATAGGTTATTTTGCCTACTTTAATAACTGAACTTATCACTAGGACTCCTTTCTTCCTCCCCAGTTCCTGGGAGACAACTTGTCTCCTGTCCCCCAGAATAAATAGCCTGCCTAGTCTTTCACAGATGGATCCCTCCTGCTGCATCCTGAACTGCTCTGCTAGACTCACCCAATACCCAAGACGGGGAAGGAATGAAGCAAGGATTAGACTCTGGAGGTGGAACTAGGCTGCCTGTGCTTGGCAAGAGCAGGGGGAAAGAAGGAAGGAGGCAACAAGGCAGAAAGAGAGGAGAAGCTGCAGCTTTTGATGCCGTAAGCACCAACAACTCAGGTCACTTCACTGGTCTCTAAACTACCAAAAAGCAAACAAGAAATTCTGAGCAATAATAGAACTAATGAAAATTTCCAGGATGACATGAGATGAAATAAATTTTCTTCTGATGTCATGGGTAAGAGATAGCCTCTTACCAATTCTCTGGACCTATAGTTGCTTCCAAAGGAAAGTCATAGTTCTATGTGGACCTGGGCCAGTTCTATCCTGGATCCCTGGTCTTTCCCATTCTTACTCCATCTATTACTGTGATTCACTAGTTGGATCCAATTCTACTGAATTAAACTCAATTCAATTTCAAATCAGTTTAAAGATATAGAGAATTATGAAGTATGGCCCCTGTCTTTAAGGAGCCTCTAGTCTAGCTAGGGTGACAAGACCAATGCACAGGGAACAATGAGAGAAGAATAAATCACAATATAATACAGTAAATTACATTTACTGTAAGGTTTACCATTTAACATACATATATTAATTGTAAGGCAATGGGGCATACTGGATAGCCTTCTGGGCATGGGGACAGGAAGACCTGAGTTCAGATTTTATCTCTGATGTTTACTAGCTGTATGACAAGAGAAAAGTTATTAATGCTAAGTGCCACAATTTCCTAAAAAAGAGAGATAGAGAATGAGAGAGACAGAGAGACAGAGACAGAGATAGAGAGAGCAAAGGTTAGATTGGAGGACCTCCAAGATTCCTTCCAGTTCTAAATTTATGAGCCTAGGATAAATGTCTACTATGAGCAGAACATCATGCTAGGCTCTAGGGACATATAAAATTTAGATAAGATATGGTCCCTGCATTCATGGAGTTTCCAGTGTAAGCAGAA
Organism: Petaurus breviceps papuanus; assembly: GCF_028583685.1. NCBI lineage: Eukaryota > Metazoa > Chordata > Mammalia > Diprotodontia > Petauridae > Petaurus > Petaurus breviceps. The sequence goes on from NW_027187348.1 coordinate 2,263,716, forward strand.
AGAAAAAATGCAAGCATAAGGGGGAAGAAAATAAGCATTTGTTAAACACCTACTATGTGCCAGACACTATGCTGAGTGCTTTACAAACATTCTTAATTGATTATTTGATTCTCATGCCTCACTAATCTGAGTGGGAATTTTTGTTCCTATGCTTCCTTAACAATATCTGGACCACAAAGTCAGCAACTCTAAGAGTTAGCTAGGGACATATAATTACCTCCATTTATTTAGATAAGAATTTGAGCATCAGAGAGATTAGAACTTGCCTAAATTCCACTATTATCATCCTAATTTTATATATTAAGAAACTGAGACAGATAGAAGTTAAGTGACTTGCCCAGGGTTACACTGCTAGTAAGTGTCTGAGGTCAAATTTGAACTCGGATCCTCCTGACTCCAGGTTCATCTCTCTATCCTTTGTACCATCTAGCTAGTCTCTAAATAAGGTTGTTTCTTATTTGGAATGGGGACCCAGAACTCTCTTCATTTAAGTGAATTCAGTGTAGAGATGACATCTTCTTCCACCATGGTACTGACTACCAGATTTTTCCTGTGGGCAGGAGAGCTTTCAAATGGGGTGAGGTTTTTTTAGTTTATCAATCTAATGTGAGCAACGTAAAGGAGAAACACTAATATGAGTGGGAATTTTTGTTCCTATGCTTCCTTAACAATATCTGGATTACAAAGTCAGCAACTCGAACAGTTAGCTAGGGACATATAATTACCTCCATTTATTTAGATAAGAATTTGAACATCAGAGAGATTAGGACTTGCCTAAATTCCATAATTAATAAGAGTCAGAACTGGAACTCAAACTCAGGTTCTTTGACTTCAAATCCAGTGAGAAGAATGCCACTACATTAGAGTATAAACAAAGGCTTGATTGTATGGCTCGAAGGTGAATGTAGAAACCAGTATGCACTAATGGCCATGTGGTCCTGTTGGAAGAAGACTGGCTTTAGCATCAGGGAAGCTGGGTTCAAATTCTGCCCTCATTTCATGCATGACCTTAAAATTCATCTTCTTCTTCTAAAAACTTTGGCTTGGGGTAGAACAACTAGATGATTCACAAGGTCCTTTCCCAACTTTAAATTCTTGATTCTATCATCTGAAAGGACTTCCTAGAAGAAGTGGGTCTTGAAAGTTGGACAGGTAGAGATGCAGAGAGAAGGGTAGTCTAGATGGGAGTGTATTGGAGGAGGCAGAAGGGGATTGTAATCATGTCTACCATACATTTGACAAGTTGATGTTACTAAAATATAAGTCTAACCTTGTCACTCCCTTATTCAAGAAGCTTCAATGAGTGCCTTTCTATTTCTTTATTACCTCTAGGACAAAAATTCAAGCTCTTTGACTTGGCATTTAGAGCTCTTTATAATCTAGAACCAATCTATCATTCCAATCTGATTTTTATTATTCCCTCTCATATAGGATATTCCAGCTAAATCTCCCACTTCTATGCCTTTATACAGTCTGCCCTCCAGGCCTTCCCTCCTCACCTCTACCTCTAAGCATCCCTAAATCCCTTCAAGGTGCAGCTCAAGGCCTGCCTCTTACCTGAGGCCTTTCTGGATAGTCCTAGTTGTTAGTGACCCTTCCAATGAACTATTATACAAAATAATACATAATCATCAATCGAGGAAGCATTTGTTAAACATTTACTATGATTCTTGTGTTGTTCATTCATTTTTCAGTCATGTCCAACTCTTTGTGACCCCATTTGGGGTTTTCTTGGCAGAGATACTGGAGTGGTTTGCCATTTCCTTCTCCAGATCTTTTTACAGATGAGGAAACTGAGGCAAACAAGGTTAAATGACTTGCCCAGGATCACACAGCTAGTTAGTGTTTGAGGCCAGATTTGAATTTAGGAAGAGGAGTCTTCCTGACTTTAGGCCTGACACTCTATCTATTGTGTCACCTAGCTGTCCTGCTATGATTCTAACATAGTGCTAACCCACCATGCTAGAAAGTGGAAGTACAGAGACATGAGTGAAATAGTCCCTGCCCTCAAAAAGCTTATACTCTAAAAGGAGAGATGTTTACTTTATATATATTTTGCATTTACTTAGCTGTGTCCATGTTATTCCCGATTCCCTCCTCCCCAACTCCAGAAGAATGAGAGCTCCTTGAGGGCAGAAACTGTTTTTGTTTCTGTATCTGCAGTAATTAGAACACTGTCTAGCACATAGTAGCTATTTAATAAATGCCTGAGTTCTATTTTACAGATGAGATAAACAAAACTCAGCGGGAGGTCCCCCCCCCCACGCTTTCCATTGCCTGTCTATTGCTACTTCTTTGAATGCTCTTAGTGGGGCCACCTGTTTTGAGTGGATAGTTCCAGTTACAAATTCTATTATCTCTCCTGAAGTGTCCCTGACCCTGCTCCTAAGCAGCCTCTGAGGCCTGGGCAATGGGGTGTGGAAGGAGTGGAAAGACCTGGAAGATGAGCCTCCTGGGTAGCTTACCTGGCATTCTGGGTACACTCTTTCCCACGGATAAAATGTCCCTGGGCTATGTTGTCTAGGGCTTTCTCATATCAGATATAATCCAGCTGTCACTCCCCAAGCTTCCTTATCTCATTCTGCTGAATTCTGTTGCCTTTCTGGAGAATCCCTGGGGATTTGACCTCATTCCCAGCCAGACTGGAAAAATTTTCTGAGCATCACCCTGGGATCACTGGGATTTGCCTTTGACATCCAGTTTCCCTCAGTGAACATCTCAACTCACCCATTGATGAGATATGTTTCAATTCAACGGGTCACTTTTCTTAAGAGTACCTACTGTGTGCATAGTTCTGTGCTAAGATATAGTTTAAATAAGACATAGGTCCTGGTCTTCTGGAGTTTATAGTCTAGTGGGATGATACAGCAAATATAATGAACTATTATACAAAATAATATGTGGTAATGAAGCAAGCAAACATTTATTAAACACTAGCTGTGGTCCTAACATGGTGCTAAACATTGTTCTGGGAACTGGCCAAAGCCATAAGTGAAATAGTCCCTGCCCTCAGGGAGATATCACATACACATAGAGGCACATCAAGGCATAGCCAAGCCATGTAAAGCAGATAGAAAGTAACTGCATAATAGGGGAGCAAAGTGCTCTATGAGATCTGAGGAATCTGGGAAGCCTTCATGGGGAAGTTGTGCAGAGCCCTAGAGGATGGAATAAGAATACAGCCCACACAGCTTGGAAAGGACATTGCAGGCAAGGGGAATAGTATGAGCAATGCAAGAAGGTAGGAAAATGCAGAGACTGTCTCACTGTACAGTTTGGTTGGAACGTAGCATATGTGGAAGAGAGTAAATGAGAGAAAGTTGGAAAGTTAATGGAGGTCACCGTTGCTTTCTTAGAAAGTAGTAAGACTGAGCAGCAACTGTTTGCATGAGGACGCTTAAGAGCTAGCAGCTCTTGGTTCTGCCAGTGGGTCTTGTCGTTGGAGGTGGGTCCTACCATTATAGAATGCTTTCTGCGTACAGTGATCAGAGGACTAATCAGATGACTTTTTTGCATAATTCATTTTATTCATTGCAGAGTATGCATATACTAAGCATTTGAGTCATTGTCTAGATCTACATAAGGATCCAGATGGCTTTTTATTCTTTACCTTATTCCTGGGTATCCTTTACAGCCTGTGGTTGGGGCAAACCAAGGCCCAGAGAAGGAAACTAATTTGCTTTAGGCTACCCAGCAACATGGTACATGAGTTGAACCCGCCTCTCTTAGATTCTTACATTATCTCACACCAGATAATGTTGTTTCCTTTCACTCTGAAATGAAATTTTACCCTTCCTGGTGAAAAGTACCACAAGTATCATTGTCGCTGTCTTTGGAGACTTGATAGACAAAAGAACTCAGGTGGGATTATAGGTCCCTTCCTTTTTCCTCTCTCTTCTCTCTCTGGCTATCTGAAACTCTTAGGTAGGTTTCTCTTGCAGAAGGGGAAGAAAGACCAAGACCTTTGATTGATTTGATTTGATATTTTTAAAATAACATGACTCCACTGAGGGCCTCTTGTTTCCCTCTCCAAATGTGTTCTTTCCTTTCTCCAGCTTCTGGGGTTATGGAAAAAGGACATAGCACTCTATAATGGCCACATGGGAGAGGATGAGCTTTCTGGAGAAGGCCTGGCACTATGCTGCTTAAGTCACTGGGTTCAACATTCTGCTGCCCCCTTTTCCTCACTGGAAAGTGTAATGTTAATGGGATTTAAGTTCTTCCCCACCCATTAATAGGCCTCAGGTGGAGCCCATTTAAGGGAAGCTTGCTTAGGGGAGGCTTGCTTATAGGAAGGCTTTCACACTTTTGCTAATTTCTAATTAGGCACTGAGTCAGGAGGGTTGTGCTGTCTCTTGGCTCTGAGAAGTGTATATATACTCTGAGTTGGTATTTTGCTTTGGGGACTCGCTTATGAAAAGGAGCTTGTGATTCCCTAGTGGAGATTCTAAGTGGAGATTCTGAGAGGCTGTATGTTCAGAGATCCCCGACTGCTCAGATGTAAAGGCTCTCTCAATCCAGGGATGTATGTGAAGTATATAGTTGATTCAGGTAGTCAGAGCACTGTCTTTTGATCTTTATTTATCTACTTGTATTTTATCTGAAGTTCAGGATGCAGACTTTTCCCCTGAATGTAATTTTAAAAGATTGTTGACCCCTTAAAAAAACTGTCTTTCCTAGTGAAGCAGATCTAAAAACCATCCTGGGTATGCCAGTGTGGTTGCCACTACAGAAAGTGAAGAAAATCCCAGTCTTCTCAAGGACATATGTTCTATTCCTCTCCCCTCTAGCCAGGGAGTCTCTTCCCCTAGTATCTTGTAATGTTTGCAGTTGTGCTGTTCTCTTGGCCTTTGGCATTAGCAGAGGATAAACCATAGAGTTCAGCTTCCTGGGCACCTGAGCCTTTGAGGATCAGAGATATCTCTGCTATGCTTGTATCCCTAAGAGCCAAGCTAGAAGCAAGAGTGACAGCATATTCTTGGAAATGACCAGACAAGGTGCTTTAGGCCAGTGGGGCCATCATCAATTCATAGCTCTAGGTCTTTCCTTTTTTTAAGAATATCACAGGACAAGGTAGCTTGGAATATGGGGCAGGTAATTGGCACAGTGGATAGAGCCCTGGGCTTAGAGTCAGGAAGACCTGAGTTCAAATCTGACCTTAGAATCTTACTAGTTCTGTGACCCTGAGTAAGTCACTTAACCCTGTTTGCCTCAGTTTCCTCATCTGTAAAGTAAGTGGGAGAAGGAAATGGTAAACCAATCCAGTATCTCTGCCAAAAAGAACTCCAAATGGGGTAATGAAGAGTTAGACACACAACTGAAAAATGACTAAATAACAAAAAAGCTTGGAATAGAGTCAGTTGGGTTCCAATATTGCTTCTATCACATATTATGGGTGTGACATTGGGCAAGTCATTTAACCACTTTAGGCCACAGATTCCTTTTCTGCAAAGTGAGAGAGTTCAACTAGATGACCCCTAAGATCCCTTCCAACTATGCTCATATATATTTATGGTAACTCTACTTGCCCTTGCCCTTCATGGCCTGTAGAGTCCCTTAGCAGATTTGGACTTGGGCAGGGGGGAGCTCATAGGATGCCTGAATGTCTCCTCCTCCCCAGTCTTTGCATGAGCAGACACACACACGTGGCCCTGGTTTATCTTAGGAGTAGGGACCTAAAAGACTGTTTAGTTTAACTCTCTTACTTCCAAATGGGGCCTAAAGAGTTTAAGTGTTTTGCTCTAGGATATATAACTAGTTAGTCATCAGCAGAGCCTAGACTTGACCCCAGGTCCTCTGATTTCAAATCCAATATGCTTTATTCTATACTATACAGTCTTTCAAATCATGGGGACCAATTATCCATCATTCTCTTGGTTTTCATAGGCAATTCAATGCTTCTAATTCCTTTTCCAAAAGAATCTGGGGTACTCATTTCACTGAAGCTCTCCACCATACATACATACATGCATACATACACACACATACACATATGCACACATTCACACACTCCTGGCACACTCAGCTAGGAAAGGAGAAAGAGCCTGGACCCACTTGATTCCAGTATCCGAGTGCCCAGGAACATCAGAGGTCCCTTAGCCTGAAGACTTTTTTTCCCGAAGTTCCAAATTGATTTTCTGCTGGAGTACAGTTCAAAGCTTGTATTTTTAATAACTATTAACACACTTTGTCTTCATGCAACAACTCAGTGATTTTGATAGACACTTGACCTGGTGGGAATTCAGTTTCTTGGGTCCCTGATGCCTGTCTTACTTGGAGTAGAGGATTAATGGAAGGGTGGGTATGAATGGGAGCAAGAAGGTGTGGTGGTCAGGGTGACCTACAGAAACTCCATTTTCCCTTTAACCACATCACATCCACAGTACTTAGGATTAAGACTGAGAGCAATCTTTTCAGAAAGTATTAATGTTACATAAGATTACATAGCAAAGTCTAGCAAAAGACTTTGGGCTCGTAGCCTAGGCTTTTTGCTCTGTTGCACAGGCTCCTGAGTCAGTCCTGTGGGTCCTCAGAGGGTCTCTGCTCTCTTCTCTCTCAGGCCTTTTAAACCTGGAGAAGCTGCTCAGACAATTCCTTATCTCCAAGGACACGCTCTCCGTCAGGATGCTGGATGACAGCCGGGATCCTACCCCACTCCTCAAGGAGATCCGAGATGACAAGACAGCCACCATCATCATCCATGCCAACGCCTCCATGTCCCACACCATCCTTCTGAAGGTAGGGAGCTGGAGCTGTGAGATAGGGACATAAGCTCCCAGAGGGAGATCTCTTGTCACTAGCATTTGCTCTCATAGCTGCCTCCAAGTGATATTCCCCCTAGAGTCAGGGGGCTGCATAGATTCAATCTTCCTCATCTTGCTGCCTCCCTCCTCCCCTGCTCTTATTCTGAGTGCTAGCTGGATAATAATAATGATTTTTTATTTATATGATGTTTTATAGTTTACAAAATGTTTTCCAGATAGAAAGTGAAAGTATTATTGTAGACCCATTTTACTTATGAGACTAAGGCTAAGACATGCCCAAGGTCACAAAGTTAGCAAGTAGCAGAGCTGGAATTTGAATTCAGATTTCCTAATTAAAAATAGAAAAGTATTGAGAAAGGTGAAAGCATGTCTCCTGGCCTAAAGGATCATAGCATTATAACTTTGGAGTTGTTAAGAAGCTTTTTTTTATAGACGAGGAAACTGAGTCCCAAGGAGGTTAAAATGACTTGCTCAGTGTCATATAAGCAGTAAGTGATAAAGCTAAGGTCTGAACCCAGATCCTTCCAGTCCCAATCTAATTACAGTTATACCAGTTATGGTTTGGACATACAAATGGACAAAACCCAAGTGAATGGCTATTCAGAACCATCAAATCTGTGTGAAGGAGCAGTTAAGACTTCTTAGAAGAAGTGTAATCTTGACTTGGACTTTCAAGAAAGGGAGAGAAAGAGAGAGACAGAGAGAGACACAGACAGAGACAGAGACAGACAGAGATAGAGAGAGAGAGAGTTGGGAGGGGAGGGAGAGTGGAGACACAGTTTAGTACAGAAAATGATATGGAGGAATAAAAAAAAGCATAGCCTATGTGATGGTTTATAGGCAGAAGGAAGTGAATTATCTGTGGGGGAACATTGGAGAAAATTGAAGCAGGTTCCCAGAGTCACTCAGAATCCCAGAATTGGAAGAGACTTGGAGACCCTCTTGTCTAACTCATGCCTGTTCAAGAAACAAATCTTTTCCTCTCCATTGCCTTTACCCATGGCCAGAACCAGAATCCACTCTGGGCATGTTCATATGTTTAGTCATTTTCAATTGTGTCCAACTCTTCATGACCCCATTTGGGGTTTTCTTGACAAAGATACTGAAGTGTTTTGCCATTTCCTTTTCTAGCTCATTTTACAGATGGGGAAATGGAGGCAAACAGGTGTCTTGCCTAGGGTCACACAGCTAGGAAGTATCTGAGGCCAGATTTTACTCAGGGAGATGAGTTTTCTTGTCTCCAGGCCTGATGCTCTATCTACTGTTCCACCTAGCTGCCTACTTTGGGCATAATACGGGACAAAAAGACAAAAGTCAGACTTTTGGGACACCCTGTAGAAAAGACACCAAGTTTGCCATTCCTAAGCCAAGGGCATAGTGGATGTTGGAGCAATTATGAATAGCATTTCCCTCCCAGAAAGCAGTTCTCTTTTGGCCCTCTGACCTGGGGAGTCATAGAATCAATCATAAGGTCATAGATCTGTTGCTGTTCAGTTGTGTCTTACACATTTAGGGTTTTCTTGGCAAAATTACTAGACTAGTTTACCACTTCCTTCTTCAGCTCATTTTATAGATGAGGAAACTGAGGCAAACAGGGTTAAGTGATTTGCCCAGGGTCACACAGTTAGTAAGTGTCTGAGGCTAGATTTGAACTCATTAATATAAATCTTCCTAATTCTAAGCCCAGTACTCTATCCTCTGCACCACCTAGCTGCCACATAGCGCATAGATTTAGAGTGCATTTAACAGGAAAGGAGGGGATAGAACCCAAGGGAGGGAGAGTCCAATGATGAATAGGAGTATTTGGTTGTAGAGTTGAGAAGAGACTTGGGGGTAAGGCAGACAGTTCTCCTTGAAGCCTTCCTGGATCACAAGCAAGGAGTTAGTGGCACTGTGTTAGATGAGAACAGAGAGAGATGCTAGAGAGGGCTGACACTATGGCCAAGCCTTTCCAGGGCTCACTGGCCCATCCTAATGCCATTTTGATTTTATATTTAAGTGCACCTTACTATCTTTTGCCTGGGGACTTGATTCCTATTTACCTTTTGATGAGAAAGAGAAGCCAGGCAGACATTGAGATTATTGTCTCCCCTTCCTATTCTCCCCTCACCCACCCCTCGCCCACATTTTTTTTTTTGTTTTGGAGTTAATAAGAGATTTGAATGAGTTTTCTCCTTACCGAGGGCTATCCCTTCAGCCCGTTGCTATAGTAATTTTCCACTGCTCCAAAGCAGTGCTTTTCCAAAGCGTACACATGTGCATGTCCACACACACACACACACACACACACACACACACACACACACACACACCCTAAAGGAAGGCTTTTCTTTTGCTCCTTCCTCTCTCATTTCCAGAGCCTTCTCTAGCCATGGCCAGTAAAAACATCAAGGCTAAAGGAGATCCACAAGTGGAACATAGCTGGAGGGAGACCCTGCACAGAGTGGGTAATGGGGGCAAAGCCAAGAGCAGAATCTTAGGCCTGGAACCCACCCTTGTCTTGGTTGCTTAAGTTTACTCCTCTCGTGCTGGCATTCTCTGTAGGGTAGTCTCCCTACCAGTCCTAGAAGAGTTTTAATTCAGTGGCAATCGGTAGACTGGCTGTTTTCCCTGAGAAGGAGCCATGTGTGGATGTATAGCCTGTCTCATTCTTCAATAGTCATGATTTCTAGAGCTAGAATGATCCAATCTAATGGATATCTGTTGTATACAAGGCACTAGACTTGATACTGGATATACAAAGGAGAATCTGGACTTTGGAGTCAGAAAAACCTGGTTTCAAATACTGTCTAAGGCACTTATTAGCTGTGTGACCCTGGGAAAAGCACTTAACCTCTCTGTATCTCACTTCCCCTGGTATCCAAAATAAGGGAGAGGCATCTACTTCCTCAAAGGGCTTACATTCTTTTTGTTGTTGTAATGTTTTTTCAGTCACTGTGACCCCGTTTGGGGTTTTCTTGGCAAAGATACTGGCATGGTTTGCCATTTGCTTCCCCAATTTATTATATGGATGAGAAATTGAGTCAAAGACGGTAAAGTGACTTACCCAAGGTCACACAACTAGTAAGTGTCTGAGGCTATATTTGAACTCAGGAAGATGAGTATTCCTGATTCCAGGCCCAGTACTCTATCTGCTGCTCCACATAGCTGCCCCTACATTCTACTGAGGGAATACAACATGCAGGGAAACACAATTTGGTATAGTCATTGTTAGGATACCTAGTGGCTAAATTGGGATTGAGAAGGGAAAGGAGAGAGGTACCTCCAGGCTGCTAGTAGTATGTCCTTCAGTCAGGCTGAATGCCTTGTAAAGGCTCCCATTAGGAGTAAGCATGTGGGACTCTCATCACAGCAAGGCTCGAAGGCTCTCCTTCCTTTTCGGTTTCCACAAGGCTTCATTTGCTGATAACCAGACTCTAGCAACACGACTATATCAAGGTCCTTGGAGGGGGGCAGTGCAGAATACAGTGACCTAAAGATTTTTAGCTGGAATATAGACAGGAATGTAACCTTAGAGATAATTGAGTTTGCCCCCTCATTTTACAGAGGAGAAAAATGAAAGCCTAGAAAGGTGGATGGCATTGAAAGGTCAAACAGATAGCAAATAACCTGATCTGGAATTCGAACTGAGGTCTTTTGATTCTGAATCCCAGATTCTTATCAGTATACAATGGATCAGGGACAGATCTGTCTTAGTCAGGGCAATCTAAGGAAAGAGAGGCTATTGGGCTCCTGGTTCCATAATGCCCATGCCCCCGTGATTGTTTGGGGCTTGGCAGCACAATTGCTGCCTCTTGAATTCAGAAGGATTTGCAGAGTAATCCCTTACCTTATCGAGCAGCTGCTTCAGCTACAAAGTTCTTGTTTACTGAGAATTTGAGTCTTTAAAAACTCAGGATCTCTTGTCTTTTGTCTTTAGAATGGTAGATTTCACAAAGTGGGTTTTCACTATTTGGGCTATACCCTCCCTTCTCTAGCTAATCCTGGGCTCGTGTCTTTTTGGAGTAGTGGTTGGCAACATTACACCCCCCCCATCAAAAACTTTATCAGAGAGAGGTCACAAGGGTCCAAGTCAAAGGATCATGAGTTTTAGGATTGTTTTGACCATTAAAAACCCTCTAGTCCAATCTAGTCTACTAAGGTGAGAACCCTATGAATGAGGAAACTGAGGCACACGGGGGTGGGGGGGAAGTGGCTCATCTTAGGTCACAACTAATTTGTGGCAGAGCTAGCACTAGAACACAATTGTCCTGGCTCCTGACCCTCTTCCTACTATTTAATTTTTTATTTCTTGTGCTTCTATCCTTTTTTTTTTCCAAATGAATCTTTTTTTCTTCCCTGTGTCTTTTTCTGGTAGAAAAACATATTTTCTCTGTAAGCATACACTGTAAGAACACTGGCTTCAGTGGTCTCTCAGTGGCCTTGGGGTGACAGATACATGGTAAGAGCTTTCCATGCAGTCAGGAAGAGGCATGGGCACTGGGGAGAAAGGGACTCATTATTTATCTAATCTACTTGTCTGTTTCTATAGCACCTGTCAGCCTCATATCCAGGTACCTTGACAGGAAAGGTTGATCAGGGACAAAAAGATCAGAAAAGAGAGAAGAGAGAAAAAAAAAAGTGCCCTAGAGGACTATGTTCTCCTCTCCATCCCTTCGGTCATAGGCAAGGGCTGGAGCAGAGTCAAGATTTTTCCACTCTCCAAGGTACTGAAGAGGGTAGACCACTCAGAGAGAATGGCAAGGATTTAGACATTGCAGGTACAGTCACTGTCCAGTGGGTTTTCCCCCCTCTAAATCTTTCTTCTTCTTCTTGTTTTCAGGCAGCTGAACTGGGGATGGTATCAGCCTATTACACATACATCTTCACTAATCTGGTAAGACATTTTCACACTTTATCCCTTCTTCATTGAGAGTACTATTAATTAGTATTGGTAGACTATGACTGACTATGGCTCAGGAACTAGGTAGTAGGGGGAATAAAAGTAAGGAGCCCAAGAAAACACTGGATTCTAATATTTTGGAAAATGTTGATGTGTTGAGATGCTCAAAATCCAATGAATACTTAAATAGCAGTTGGAAGGGTTTAAGTTAGACTCTAGGAAGAACTTCCTTTCCAATTTACTGAAATGGGGTAACCTTGGTTGAATGTGTATTCTCTGGAAGTCTAAGAGAGCTATAAAGATGTCAGTAATAATAAATAAATGAATAAAATAAAATGAATAAATAAATAAAATAAATGGTCTATTCTATTGGAATCCTCAAATCCAGTCATTCTTAAACTTTGTATTCAAATATAAATCTGGAAAGAGAATCTAATGTGTTCAGGTAAATGTCACAGACCATGGAGAATATTTTCCAGTTGTTCAGAGTTATGGATAGATCTTTTTACTGTTGGTTTTCCTGCTATTGGGCATTCACATTCTTTTTTTTAATAAGCAATTGGGGTTAAGTAACTTGCTCAAGGTTACATGGCCAGTTATTTCTGGGTGGGTGCTAAGTATCTGAGCCCGTATCTGATCCCAGGTCTCCCGACTCTGGGGGCCGGTGCTCTTACACACTGGGCCACCTGGCTGCCCCACATTCTTTTCTGAGAAGCTTTCCCCAGTCCCCCAAATCTGTAACAACCCTTCTTCTCATACATCACATAGCCTTGTGTGTTGTGCCTTTTTTAATGCACTTTTTGTATAGTAATGTTTCTTCTAGCTATCCATGTATATATCCCATCCCCTACTAGACAGTTAGCTCTACAAAAGCAAGGATCATACTTTATCTATCTTTGTATTCCCTCAACACCTAGCATGGTGCTCCACAGAGAAGACCTTTGACAAATGTTTGTTGAATGAAATAATGAATGAATTTTCAACTTTCTAGGCCAATTTCAAGGTAGAGAACTAAGAATAACAAAATCTTTGAGCTAAAAGGTAGCTTAGAGATCATCTAAAGCATAGCCCAGAGTCTGCAAATTTATGTTCTTAATATGTTGAAAACTATTTCCTTCACCTTCCTATGTATCTTATTTTATACATTTAAAAACATTATGTTGAGAAGGAATCCATAGGCTTCACCAAGCTGCCAGAGGGGTCCATGACATCAAAAAGGTTAAGGAGTGGAATTACATGGTAGCTTTGGTCTGGTCATGCCTTTTCCCTATTGCTTAGTTTTGGGGATACAAAGAAAGACAATAACAGTCCCTGCCCTCGAGGAGACCCCAGTATAATGGTTTATTGAACTGCATCTGGACCAACAACTTCATTTTACAAGTGAGGAAGCTGAGATCCAGAATGTTTAATCCTGAGATCACACAGGAAGTCTATTAGAAAACCCTAAGTAAGTCAAGGAGCAAGCTTAGAATCCATGCCATGTTCCACTCTGAGTCAAGCAATTTGTTCATTCTACAGCTTCACACTTAGAAGAACATTTCATGCCTGAATTGCTCTGCCACAAAAGAGTCTGGTTTAGACTCTAGGAAGGACTTCCTGGTAGACTTCTTTCTTCAAAGTCTGAGAACAGGAGAGCTTCTCCATTATCCTGTATGATTTAGAGACATTATTATTATTATTAATATTATCAGGGATGAACCACGTGATCTTTGCTTCTTTGTAGTTCCAAGTGTCTACAGACCATAAGCTGCTGTGGAATTACATGGAGCATCCAGGAAGCTTAGAGGTAGAAGGAACTTTAGAGGTCATCTAATCCAACCCTTTGCCTGATGCAGGCATCCCTTCTACAGTAATGTCCACATTACTATGTTTACACACTTTCAGTGCCAGGTAGCATGGTAGATTGTTGTGAGTGGATGATTTCTTTTTGTTCCACACTGCCCTGCCTGCCAACCAATGGCGAACAGTGGGGACAAAAGCTCTCCTGCTTTTCTGGTGAGAACTGCCTCTAAAAATCAGAGCATTAACATGTAAACAAGGAGAGAAGAATTAGCCTATTCCTATAGCCACACAGACAAGTTCACTTTAAATAAGGCAGGATCCAGGGAACGCCTGAGCAAGTTGGCAAGAGAGTAAAGCGAGAGATTAAAGTACAATTCCATTCCACCTCCAGTGCCTATGAGAAACAGAGGAGAAGAGTTACAAAGAAAAAAGGCATGCCAGCCATGCCGCACATAGCACTAGTCTATCAAGGGTATGGTCAATATTCAGCATCCCCTCTCCATGCAAGTGGGGAACCACAAAGGTGATGACGCAGTTGGGAACTCAGCCCCAACGGCTGGGTTGTAAGACATTGCAGTTAGGATCCCAGTGATGACCATAGGGTTGTCTGGGGTTTTTTTTTTTAATAAGAAAGCCCATTTGAAATCCCCACTTGCACTCATTCAACTGGTGTGGATCAGATCCAGTACTGCTCGGAGGCAAAGGAAGGGATGAGTTGACCTCTGGCAGTGCCTTTCTGATTGATAGAATCAATAGGAATAAGATATTTTGAAGCCTGTGTGTAGGGAGAAATGGGCAAAAACAGAGCACAGATGATACTATTCAAGTAGGAAAAGGAAGCTTAGAAATAGAACAGTTACAAGACCCAGGCAGCAAGTGAAGTTTCTGGAGCCCACATGAGCGTTCTGCTTGCTGAGACGAGACGAGACGAGACAGACGTCTATTAGGAATAATAAAACGATTTCTGATCTCACAGAGGAGGTTGCGCCAGCCTGCTCACCGAGGGCCTTGTCCAGCCAGTAGGAGCTTATAAATATTTATTTCTGCCAGCATCAGTGTGCTGGAGAGAATGGGAAGTGGTGGCAGATGTGATTGCTGGCTAGTTGGAGTGGGAGCCAGAGGAAAAGTCGCTCAGGGATAGAGAGGGGCCACAGAGAGAGGTGAGCAGGACCTAAATGGGATGCATGGTTGTGCAGAATGGGGGTAGGGAGAGCTGTCAGTAAGGGGGGGGGGAGGTTAGAGGAAGATCATTCATTCAAGGTGTGCCAGACTGCCTCATGTCCAGAGCCACCTCGTTCTCAAACAACATCTGTCCCTAGTGGTAGTGATTGCTCTGAATGTCTCAATTACAGGGCATCCTCACAGAAGCAATGCACCTTCCCAGGGATTCCTTCTGTCTCCAGGTCACCCTTTCTCCTCTCATGCAAAAATGATGAATCCACAACACCTTCTCCTTCCTACAATACATTCCCTTTATCAGGCAAACACTCCCATGTATTATTACCTGGCTGTCTTTTCTGTCTCTGTCACATGTCCCCAAAGAGACCATGACCTGTGAAAGGGCAGGGAGAGACTCTTACAGCTTTTTATATTTCCCACAGTGCCTAGCACAGGCCTCTTCACACAGTGCGCATTCAATCAACACTTGTCACTTGATCAATGGCCTGAAAGATTTTTTCATTGCTAGAAGCCTGCATGTACACATAAATACACATGCACATAAATATATATGATTCACTGTGCAGAATGAATGGCCAGGGTGTCCCAAAAGTGTTAGCACTGCTTTAACCTTTAATAGCTATATATTATATATTGATTTTTATTAAATAGTTGTTAAATATTAAGTAATTTTACAGTTGTATTCTATATAGCAATAGCTCTCTCTGTGTCTATCTCTTTCCATATATGCACAAATATATGACATAATTGGAGAGACATTAACATATAAATATATGATCATATATAATAATATGATAAATATATCACAGCTCTATAGTAAAGTATAAATATGATGGAACATAAATATATATCTTTCAGTATGCTAAGTGAATAGCTATATATGTAAGTATATATGTATGTAAATGTGTATATGTATGTATGTGTATATACATACACATTCATTTTGGAATAGCTCTCTCTGTATGTCTTTCTGTCAGCACACACATATGTATGTATGTATGTATGTTTGAGAAAGAGGGAAACAGACATAGAGAGTTTTTGCCATATACACATATGTATATGGAGAGAGGGAGGCAGAGAGACAGAGGGAGGGAGGGAGAGAGAAGGGGGAAAGAAAGACAGAAAGATGGAGAAAGAGAGAGAGAAGGAGAGAGAGGAGAGAGAAAGTGAGAGTTTGTTAATTAGTTAATCAGTGTAGAGAGTTCTTGGTAGTTCTTCCTTATTCCATGGTTAGCCCTCTATCTGTTCTGCCAGTTCTGTCTCCCTGAAGGCCTCAGTTTCCTTCTCTAAAAAGTGAGAAGGCTGGAATAGATGATCTGCAAAATCCCACAATATGTTTGTGTGTATTACTTATCAGTGTAATAAATTTGAAGGATTGGGGTGGACCTCAGAGATCATTGAGTCCAATCTCCAGCCAAAGCATGAATACCACCACCACCACCACCACCCTTACAGTTACCCATCCAGCCTCTTCTGGAGGTGTAAGTGCCTGTGGGGAACTAACTCTCTATGGAAAAGGGGCTCACCTTCCTCATAATTACCAGTGACAATTGCTGACCAACTACCACTAACAAGAAGATAGGCACAGGATCCTTGGGAATGGCAGTGCTCTTCCCCATACCACTAGTCCTACTTCCAATCCAACCTCCATAGCTATCATCAGTTCAAGCAACTCCATTAGAGAAAGGGTAGCCAAGCTTACCAACTACTATACAAAGAACAGGCAGGCCAGCCTATAGGAAGCAGTTAGGCACCCTAAAGAAGAGACAAGAGACAGCATATGCCAGACATATCAGATCACCACCACCACCACCTTGACCATCATTTCCCTTCAGACCCTGATGAGGCAGTCCAGGACCCTGTACCCAAGAGCCTTAGGAATAATAACACTCCCAGCCCAGTACCCTCAGCCTTCATCCTTGGAAGCAACCATTGTACAGATGCACCCTGGCATGTATTCCTGTAGATGCTTCAGCCACAGTTACTAAAGACTCAGAAATGAAGGTTCTTGCCACTAAAGTCCTTGGCACTTTATAAATGGTTGAATATCAAAAGATGAAATGATTTTGTCAGAGGAAAAGATATTACAGAAGAGGCATTGCCACATGTACTCTAAGAACCATAGGGATTTTCCATCTATCTTGCTGCTGGAATCTTCCATATTTGTTGTCTTGCATACTAGAATGTGAACTCCATGAAAGCAAGGGACTGTCTTATTTTCCAATTTGTACCTTCAACTTGAAGCACAGTGCTATATACATAAAAAGTGCTTAATAAGTGTTTCATTGATTCATTCGTTGGCTCCAGAGGCAGTCCATTCCACTTGTGAACGGCTCTAATTGTTAGGAAGTTTTTTCTTAACTTGAACTAAAACCTACCTTTCCATTCACTTCTACCCTTTGGTCTCATTCTGCCCTCAGGGTCCCTACAGAACCAGTCTAATCTCTCTTCCACATGACAGTGCTTAAACTGTTCAAAGGCATGTATCATGTCACCTCTTGAGCCTTCTTTTCTCCAGGCTAAACATCCCCAGATCCTTGATCTTCATATGGCATGCTTTCTCATCTCCTCATCATCCTGGTTGCCCTCCTCTGCACTTGCTCCAGCTTGTCAGAACCCTTATTAAAGTACAGTCCACAATTAAACCCAATACTCCACAATATCCCAAATGTTGACTTACCAGGGTACAGTGCAATTGTAGCATCCTCTCTCCCTACTTCAGCTAATGTAGCCTAAGATGGAATTAGCTGAGCAGATCATGTCTATGATCACAGATCATAGGTTTAGAACTGGAAAGGGCTTCAAAGGTCATTCAATTCAGTTCTCTTAAACTGAGGCACAAAGAAGTTAAGCACCTTGCCCGTGAGATTGCACAGCTATTACTTAAGTCTCTGAGGCAGGACTTGAACCCAAGTCTTCCTGACTCCAAGCTCAGTACTTTAGGGTTAGTGTGCTTTACACCCTATGCTTCCTACAGAAGTACAATTTAACTTCGGACCTAATTCTAATCAGTTCAGCTGACATTTTTGGAGTGCCAGTTTTGTGAGGGGCACTGTAGTAGATAGGAAGATGAGACTGCATTGCCACCCCCACCCCCAGAGATGCTCACTGCCTAGAAAGGAAGGGAGAATAAGATGAGGTTGAAATAAAAGGTAAAATGTGAGCAGGTATGATAGGGATGGGTGGGTGGGAGAACCTTTCAAGGTCTCATATACATGCATTATCTGAACCTGTCCAGCAATTATCAGCCCTTACACATTACTCATACTGTTCTCTGTACTTAGAATATCTTCTTCTCTCATCTTTGTCTGCTGAATTCCTACCCATCCTATAAAACCCAACTCATGGGGTAATTGAATCCTGGAATATAGCTTTGAAAGAGACTTGAAAGACTAATCCAGTGTCCACAAGTCTCCAAGGGGTCCATAGATATATTTCTAGGGGTTCTAATTTCCTTAAAAATTAGGATGTAGGGGCAGCTAGGTGGTGCCGTGAATAGAGCACCAGCCCTGGAGTCAGGAGGGCCTGAGTTCAAATCTGGCCTCAGACACTTAACACAAAACTAGCCATGGGACCTTGGGCAAGTCACTTAACCCCAATTACCCTACCTTCCCCCCTTCACAAAGGAAAGAAAGAAAGAAAAAATGAAAGAGAAAGAAAGAGAGAGAGAGAGAGGGAGGGAGGGAGGGAGGAAGGAAGGAAGGAAGGAAGGAAGGAAGGAAGGAAGGAAGGAAGGAAGGAAGGAAGGAAGGAAGGAAGGAAGGAAGGAAGGAAAGAAATTAGTACATAGAGAAAAAAAGTCTTTATTTTCACTCATCTCTACCTGAAATTTAACTTTTCCTTCAATTACTTAAAAACATTATTCTTCACCAGACTCCCAAAGTGGTCCATGACTCAAAAAAGGTTAAGAACCCTTCAACTCTTTCAACACCCCACCTCAATTTTTCAGAAGAGGAAACTGAAATGCAAAGAGATCTCAAATTGCTAATAAATGACAGAGTGAAGGTCCAAGATCTTGTGACTCAGAGTGCATGATTTTTTCCACTATACTGCCATCACTCATTCCATGAAGCCTTTGATTCACTAACTATCAGACAGAACTTCACACTGAACTTTATTCTCACCTCTATAATGCATGAGAAGCAATGTCACATAGTGAATAGAAGGCTGGCCTTGAAGTCAGAAAGACCTGGGATCAAGTATTCCTTCTGACTCATACTAACTGTGTGGCCATGAATGCATCACTTAAGTTCTAGGTTCCTGAGACAACTCTCTAAAACCCTGTTACCAGTAAGTTACCTGGCTATATAAGTACTCTCCAAATGGAGAGCTCCCCTCATAACAGAGTCAGGTCCCACCTCCCTGTATTATTGTATATGATATATATTTGCATTATATTCCAAATTCCCCTACTTCTGTGGTCAGAGACTAAATAAAGACTAGATTATTTATCTCCTTCATTAGCTAGCAAACTGCCTGAATGTGGCAATGAATGAATAAACAAGCAAATGGATGAAAAACCATTTGTCAAGTGCCTACTGTGTGCCAAGTGTTATGCTAAGTGCTGGGGATACAAATACAAACAAGACAGTCCTTACGGTCAGGGAACTTACATTCTGATCATGGCAGAAGATGCCACATATATGGACTCTGGAATATGGAGAGGAAGAAAGGGAGCAGTGTAGCAGGTGAGGAGGAGACAGCTATTGGAGCAAGGGGATACATGACTGTAGTCTTTCCCAAAATAGTGGGTCCAGGAAGAGAATCACATTGAGGAGAGGAGAGCCCCAGCTTAGAGGTTTCCCAAGTAATTTGGAAAATAATAAAATAATAGAAAACCCTGGAATTAAGAGGGGTTAGGGAAGGGGACTGGGTTTAGATGAGCCAATGCATGTCAAAGTCCTGCAATGCAGCAAAGGTGCCCATGTTTGGGGGCCAGAGTAGCTCCATAATCAGGAGTAACAGTCATTTCCACCCATCATAGAACTCTGAGTTACAATGTACACTCCTTACAGCAGCCCTTTGAGATAGGCACTACAAGCAATATCCCCATTTTAAATATGGAGAAACTGAGGTTCAGGGAGAAACAACTTACTGAAAGTCACCCAATGAACATGTATTACAGCCAGGATTTGAACTTGGGTTTCTGGGGTCTTCACCCAGGGCTCATCCATGGAATCATTATAACACACGACCTCTGCACAAAGTAGTAGACTAGCAAATTCCATACTAGCAGATCAGTGTCAGAGAATCAGAAAGATACGACAGCAAGAGAAGACAAGACAGGCAGAAGGTCAGGGGCCTGAGTATCTATAGGAGAGGAAGGAACAGGGAGCAGGAGGGGCATATGTCAAACTCAAAGACACTTGATCACAGAAGCTGTTCCCTTCCCCCACTCCCTCTAGTCCAGGACTTGTCTGCAGTCCCAATCAGAAAAAGGCCCATCAGCTACCTGATAAGAAGAGGGCAGGGTAGAGGATCAATGTCAGCTCCTGCCAAGTACATTTGGGCAACTGGGTGGCTAAGCCAGAATCAAGGGATGTGGAAAGAGACAAGGGGTCAGAACCCACAGCAGGTCAGCAGGTAAGGAGTCAGACAGTAGCCAAATGGACACATGTTATGAGCAGGTGGACAAAAACCCAGAGATTGGCCAAGAGCTAAAGGAACAGAGACAAAACCAACAGGAATAGGTCCAGCTCCAGGGTCAAAGGGACCCAGGTGGCTAATTATTTAATAATAATTTATTAAGTGGCTATTGTGGGCAGCTAGGTGGAGCTGTGGATAGAGCACTGGGCTAAGAATCAGGAAGACTCATCTTTATCAGTTCAAATCTGGCCTCAGATGCTTCCTTACTGTGTGATTCTGGGCAAGTCACTTAACCCTGTTTGCCTCAGTTTCCTCATCTGTAAAAAAATGAACTAGAGAAGTAAATGGAAAACTACACCAGTATCTTTGCCAAGGAAATCCCAAATGGGGTCACAAAGAGATAGACACAACTGAAATAACTGAACAATAATAAAAATTGTGTACAGAGAGCACAGTACTAGGTAATGAATCAAGGTCCTCCGTTCCTGAGAATTTATGATCTAGTGGGGGAAATTACCTCAGGCACATAGTAGGAGGTTAATAAATACATATTGACAGACTGACACATAATTCTCAAAACAAATTAATATTATATATTTTATTAATTTTTAAACAATGATAATAATATAATTAATAAATATTAATAATATGACAAATTAACATTATAATAACAAATTAATATAAAATAAAAATCCTCAAAATAAAATAATGCATGATGAAAGCATAAAGAAAGTACAAGCAGAATATTGTGTGAGATGTGAAGAAGAAAAGGTTGTTATTCCCTTGAGGATCTGGAAAGGCTTTATAAAGAAGGGGAGGTAGTGTGATTTAGTGGAAAGAGAAAGTAGATCTGGGGTCAGAAGTCCTGGGTTCAGATCCCATCTCTGCCAATGTCTTTTACTGGCTATATAAAGAGACCTCTCTCCCTCTTCTGTACAATGGGTATAATAACATCTACATCACAGAGGTGTTTGGAGGAGAGCATTTTTGTAAATCACTGGGTTTTCTTTCTCTGTGAGCTTTGCTCTGCTTCCTCTGGAGGAGGTGGGCAGTTAGATCTCTAAAGGAGGAGTGGACAGAACATTCCAGGTCTAAGAAACAATGGCAACAAAGACACAAAATATAGGAAAATGTGAGGTGTGTGAAGGAACTGCCTGGTTTTCTTGGAGAATAGGATATATGGATGCAATTAGTAAAAGGTAAGTTTAGAAAAAGATACAGTATGGCATAGTATCCAGAGAATTGACCTTCTTGAGTCTAGAAGTTCTGAGTTCAAGTCCCACTTGTGACATCCTGACTGTGTGACTCTGGGTAAGTCATTTACTGTCTTAGAACTCTAAGCAACTCTCTAAGGTTAAATGTTGTAGAGAATGTTCCCCTATAAAGGAGTTTCCCACTCTAATGAAATCCCAGGTCTGATTTTCAAAGACGGAGAAGAATGTGCAGCTGGAAAGCTAGGATGGTGCTGAATTATAGAAGGCTTTAAATGTCAGGCTAAGGATTCTGGATTTCAATTAAATAATCATTGAATAATTGGGAATGAAGGAGTGACAGGAGATGGCCCTCCTTTTTCCATGTCTACTGCCTCTACTTCTGACCTAAATCCCAATCCCTCCTGTCTCCTCTAGTACCCTGTTTCATTAATCATCCTCCTTCTCTGTGTTGCCCTCTCTCTCCTGGCCTCTTACCCTCTACCTACAAACTTGCTTATGTTTCCCACATCTTTTTAGCAAACCACAAACTCAAACAACAGTTTCCCTTGCTATCCTTTCAGACTATTGTGCTCTTTTTTATCTTTAAAAAATATCAAGCAAATTTCAAATCCAAATAACAATTTCCCTTGCTATTCTTTCAAACTATTGTGCTCTCTTTCCCCCTTTACTGGCCAGTTTCTGCTGCCTTCACTTCATCCCTCTGCAATCTGGCTTGTATCCTGGTCTCCCTGCTGAAACTCTTCCCCCTGAGCACATAAGTAACCTCTTAGTTATCAAATACTGTCACCTTTTCTCAGTCCTCCCCTCCTTTGACCTTTTTACATCATTTAATACCATTGACACTCCCTTCAATTTAACAGGAATTTATTTATTAAGAACCTATTATAGTCATGGCTATCTTTATTCTTAAATATCGTGGGGGATGAAAATGTCAACAGGTAAGTAACATAAAATAATTTGAGGAGGGAGGAGTGCTAATAATTGGGGGGAGGGTTGGAGTGCTCAGGAAAAGCCTCCCAGAGCAAGTGGCTCCTGAGCTGAGCCTTGAAAGACTCTAAGATTTCTAAGAGGAATGAGTGAGTGCCTTTCAAACATGGGGTTAGAGGTGAGGAATGAGTGTGCATTTCAAACATGAAGCTCAGCCTGAAAGTCAGAGCTAGAATATCATTTAGGGAAAAAAGTTAGGGCAGTTATAGAGAGGAATAATGTGAACTAAGTCTGGAAAGTAGTGAAGGACTGTAAACATCAGAGAACTTGGCATTTTGTCCAATGGGCTTTAATGAACCATAGAAGCTTCTGAAGCACACGAGGGATATGGTCAGATCTATGTTTCAGGAAAATTATTTGGACAGTTGTGTTTAGAATAGGTTGGACAAGAGAGAGACTGAAAGTCAAGCAACCAGTTAGGATGCTAGTTCATTAGTCCAGTGAGAGATGAGGAGGACTTGAACTAGGTTGGTGTAGCAGCAAGCACCTCAACATCCCCAGGGTGGCTACCAACACAGGTTCTTAGATCTGCTTTTCTAAAGGAAAGCAACTCAAAATGGGTTAGCAAGCTTACTTTAATCAATCAAACATATATTATTTACCTAGTTCAGGGGGAAAAGGTCAGCACCCCAAACTTCAGAGTCTACAGACAGAAGTTACAAGACAGAGAAACAGATCAAGCAGACATACTTCCAAACTGTTCAACCATTACATCCATACCAAATCTCAGTTACCAGAGAGGGAAGCATCAACATCTGGATTTTCAAAGCCGGGGGGCTCAGCAACGGCTGCCCAGAGTCTCGTCTGGTCAAGTCACACAACACTTCTCAAAGTGATCCCCAAAGCAAAGCCTCCCATCAGGGCTTATATAGCCTTCTCCTGGCTCAGAGAATGTAACAACCTTCTTGACCCACTGCCCAATCACAAAGCACCAAGGTGTGGGCATTCCTGAAAAACAAACCTCCCACGCCAGGCTCCAAGTGCACTTAACCTAGGGGCAGGGAAAATCTTAAACATTTACATTCCTATAACAGTTGGTTATAGTTTGAGTAGAGAAAAGGGAACAAATGTGAGAGATGGTGGGGAAGATTCTGACTGGATGGAGAATTTTCCTCTGCATTCATTGTCTTGTCATCATCTTCCGCTCCCCTTGGCTCCAGTGATCACTTTTGTGTGGATGACCTGCAAGTCTTTACATCCAGCGTAGATCTCTCCTCTGATCTCCAGTCCCACATTCCCAACAGTCTGACAGACATTTCCATCTGCCTGATTGACATCAAACTTCATACATCCAAAACCGAACTTATTTTCTCTCTGAAACTTGTCCTTTCTTCTAACCACTATTTCTTTTGTTGTTGCCACAATTCTCCTAGTCTCCTTTGGCTTTCCCATTTTACTCACCTTCCACATCTAAACAGTTGCCATACCCTGTTGATTCTCTCAATGCAATATTTCTCCTATTTATCCCCTCCTCATCATTCATGCTGCCACCACCCTATTTCAATTTTCATTATTTCTTACCTTGACTGAAAAAGACTCCTAATTAGACTTTCTGATCTCAGTCTTCTTTCTCCAATCCACCATTCATGCAATTTTCAAAATAATCTTCCTAACCCATGATTCTGACTGTGTTGCTTTCTAACAATGCCAGAAACCATTAGTGGTTCCTCATTACCAATAGGATAAAATACAAATTCCTTGCACTAGTATTTAAAACCTTCCATAAATTGGCTCCAACCTACCACACACTGTTTTACCTCTCTGTTTCTATTAAAATGGACCACTAGTAGTTTCCGCTTTTATTAGTTCAATTTGACAGTTCAATGGTAATTGATTAAGCATATATCATATACAAGGCACTGATCTTTTTCACATTTCTGTATTTATGCATGCCTGACATTCAATCCCTCTTTATCTGTCTGTTGAAATCCTTCGAGACTGAGCACTACCTCCTTCCTGAAGCCTTTCTTCATCCCCTCCCAACTGAAAAGGATTTTTGCCTCCTCAAATTTTGCCTTCTCAGAACACTTTGGGCTCTCCTTGGCTCCAGTCCCATTCTGCCTTGTAGCATATTTATTGATGTATCGATGTATCTTTTCTTCTCTATTTGGTTGTGAGTTTCTTGACCATATTGCTTTTGGACTGTGTATCCCCAGCATCAAACACAATGCTTTGCACATAGCATCCACTTAGCTGTCTGTTGAACTTAATGTCCAGGCCTCTGATGTGTTGGCCACATTGTTGGAATGCAAAATGTATGCTTTCCAAAAAGACTGCTTTATGGAGAACTCACACAGGGCAAGTGTTCACATGGTAGTCAGAAGAAGCGATACAAGGACATGCTCAAGGTCTCTCTTTTTTATTTTTTGCTTTTTGGAGGGCAATTAGGATTAAGTAATTGGCCCAAGGTCACATGGCTAGGTTTTGTGTGTGTGTGTGTGTGTGTGTGTGTGTGTGTGTGTGTGTGAAGTGTCTGAGGCCGGATCCGAACTCAGGTCGTCCTGACTCTGGGGTCGGCACTCTACTCACTGTGTCACCTAGCCACCCCTCAAGATCTCTCTTAAGGACTTTGGAATTGATTGCGTAACATGGGAGACACTGGCACAGGACCACTCAGCATGGCATGCCCACATCAAAGAAGGTGCTGTACTCTATGAGTAAAGCACAACTCAAAGGAAACACAGAATGTGCATATTTGGAGATTCCACCCCAAGTGTTCACACAGACTATTTGTGCCCGACCTGTGGTGGAGCATTCCGAGCTTGTAATCGTCTGATTGGCCATAGTCAGACACACTGAAACTTGACTCTAGCATGGTGATGTCATTTTGGTCCTCTTGGAGAATGAAGGACAATAACCAATGAACCATTTATACATGCCTAAAATTCAATCCCTCTTTATCTGTCTGTTGAGATCCTTCGAGATTCAGCACTACCTCCTTTCTGAAGCCTTTCTTCATCCCCTCCCAACTGAAAAGGATTTTTGCCTTCTCAAATTTTGCAGAACACCTTGGGCTCTCCTTGGCCCCAGTCCCATTCTACCTTGTAGCATACTTATTGATGTATTTATCTTTTCTACTCTATTTGGTTTCTTAACCATATTGCTTTTAGACTGTGTATCCCCAGCATCAAACACAATGCCTTGCACATAGCGTCTACTTAGTTGTCTGTTGAACTTAATGTCCAGGCCTATGAATAAAGAAGATTAATCTGTGGTGTGAGGCATGGCTTGATGGACCAAGAAAGTGGAAGAAGGAAAACCATGGAAGCTTTTGCAGCATTCTAGGTGGTATCTATGGCTGGTTCGAGGGTAGTGTCAGTGAGAAAGAATAGTAGAACAGGCATAAGAGACTTAATATAGGTGGGATCAACAGAGCTTGGCCCCTGGATAAGGGAAAGAGAGAAGAGGGAAGAAGCATCAAACATAATTCCAATCAGTCAATAGTCAGTCAACAGGCATTTTTCAAGTGCTTACTATGTTTGAGTATCCTCCTTGTATCCCCAGCACACTGTGCTGAGTGCTGGGGATGCAAAGAAAGGTAAACAGTCCCTGCCTTCAAGGAGCTAACATGTCCAAGGTACAGGGTATGGGATATTGGGTGAATGGTATTGTTAAAGATAACAATGGTGAAGTGTAAAGAATAAGCAGGTTTTGAGGAGCAATTAGGAGTCCAGATTTGGACTTCTTTATTCAAGGTGGCAATGGTATATTCATTGGGGATGTATAGACAGTTAGAAAGGCAGATATGGAGCTCAGAAGAGAAGTCACAGGTCACTGTGGGAGATGGTGATTTCAGAGTCATCTGCATAGACATGACAGTTGAAGTAATAGGAGTGGTAGAGATCACTTGTAGAGAAAATAAAAATCAAGTACAGAATCTTGGGCAACATCTATCTTAAGGTTTGGAAAGAGGAAAAGTAAACAATGCAACAGATGGAGAAGGTCTGTTAGAGAGGTAGGGAGGAGAGACCTGAGAGTTAGATGCCTCAGAAAGCTGGAGATGAGAGAGCATTCAGAAGGAAGCGTGATCATCATAGTGGATGCTGAAAAGGGGTCAAAAGAGGATGAGGACTGAAAAAATGGCCATGGAATTTAGGAATTAGGAAATTACTGATGGCATTTGAGGGAGCAGCCTTAGTAGAGAAGTAGGAAAGGAAAATGGCAGGGCGTGGAGGAGCTGGCTGTCATTGAAGTAGAGGACTCTTAATGGATTGTAGGATTTAGAGCTGGAAGAGACCTTAGGAATCTTCCTGTCTAGGACTTCTTAATTTGGGGTCTATGAAGTTGTTTTAAAATATATATTGTGATAACTATATTTTGATATAATTGAATTCCTTTCTAATCCTATATATTTTGTTATATTCATTTAAAAATGTTATTCTGAGAAGGGATTCATAGGCTTCACCAGACAACCAAAGGGTTCCATGATACAAAATAAGATTAAGAATCTTTCCTCTATTCAAAATCCTTTATTTTACAGTTTGGGAAATTGAGGCCCAAACATGAAGTGCTTTACTTTTCCCTAATCCCTCTAGTTAGTAATGCTATCTCCTTCTCAGATCTCTTTAAATGCTGTATCTCCTCAGTAAAATCTTGAGAGCAGGGACAGTTTTTCATTCGGTGTTTGCATTTTCAGTGTTTAGCACAGCCCCTTATACTCAGTAGAGGCTTAATAAATGCTTATTGGAATTCAATTGAGTTGCCCAGGGTCTTTCGAATCTAAATTCAGGACTGTTTCCACTACAAAACACTCACTCTTGGATCTAGTAGGCCAGAGCGGGGAGTGAAGAGACAGAGAGAAAGGTAAAATGATTGAGAGTTGGAATCTTGCCTCTGTATCCTGGAAGGTTAATTTAGCATACTAATCATCAAGTTGTCGATTTGTAGCCAACTGAGATCACAAGAAGGGGAGGTGAACCTAACAGTGGAAGTTCCCACTAGGTGTTGTCTTTCTAGACAATTCTAAAAAAAATGAGGCTGTGGTTCTTCTTTTCTTGGCAAGAGAGGGAGTATTGGCCCAAATGGCTCTGGCCTAACTCCCTCAAATGGGGCATGCATTATACCATTGAAGATTGATTGCACTCGTTCTGAACGTTAGTCTAGGAGAGAGCCTCTCTCCTCCAGCAGGCCTTCCGGGCTTGGCTGTGGGAGCTGAATCCTCCTTAGGATTGATGGGAGTTTGGACAGAGGGTGTGAAGAATTAAGGGCCTTGGAGCTAAACCCGGTCAGCTGCTGAGACAGCAAAGGAAATTGGTATGGTCTGAAGGGAAGAAGAGAAAGGGAGAAAGCAATTTGAACTAATAAATCTGGAGGGATTATCCAACCACTAATGAACCCAGAGAGATTTGCAATCACTGCCTAATAGAAAAGATAAAATCATCTTAATCTATTGTCAGAGAACGTGGGCAGGGGCTGCGGCTGAGGGAGGAAGCTGTACTGGAGGAGAGATGGGTCTGGATTTTAAGATGCAGGTAAGGATGAGGGACAGAGCCAAACAAACATGGGTGAGTCATCAACCACTGAAGAGGAGAGAGGCATGCTGATTCTCTGCTATGGGCAAGCTTCCTAGATGCTACGACCTTTCTGTCTGAGTTCCTGAGAATGGAGTAATTATGACCATTTGACAGAGACTGCCCCCTGGGCTGGGCTTTAGCCTCATGGCTTTGGCACTAGCCTTCCAGAAAGCTGTCCAGTTTCCAAATGAAGAACCACCCCTGGGAGTTGGAGGCAGGGGGGAGAGGGAAAGGGGACCCTGGACACTGAAAAACCACTGATCTTCTGCCCCTGAGCTATTGTGGATGAGGTCTATGACAAGGGTCAATGGGGAAGGTGCATGTTTGGAGGGGAGCAAGAGGAGTTTTACCAAGACAGCTAACCCTCCCCTATTCTGCACGATTCTCTTGGAACACTCCCAGAGGTTTCTGAATCCTAGCTCTGGGCACTTCTCTTTTGCCAGTACATTGTATGCACTTAAGAAATGTATGTTGGATTGAATTGAATGAGGCAGCTGGACATGTAATTCCAGGACCGTGTGAGGTAGAAAAGAGCAG
The DNA here is from genome assembly GCF_028583685.1 of Petaurus breviceps papuanus. NCBI lineage: Eukaryota > Metazoa > Chordata > Mammalia > Diprotodontia > Petauridae > Petaurus > Petaurus breviceps. The sequence continues at coordinate 2,292,160 of NW_027187348.1, forward strand.
AGGCAGAAAAACCCTTCCACCAATTCTGTCACTGACTAGCTGTGTGGATTTGCCGTCCTTTTCTAGGACTCACATGACCACTGAGCTGTGTGACCCTGGGCAATTCACTTAACCTCTATTCATCTCAATTTTCTCATCTGTAAAATGGGGATAATAAAAGCACCTACCTCTCCGGGTAATTGTAAAGGGAAAAAAGGAATAATGTTTTTAAAGCATATCGCAAACCTTAAAATGCTATGTAAATGCCGACTATCATCATTATTAAAATGAGGGAATTGGACTAAATTCACTTTACGGTCTCTTCTGACTTCAACATGCTCTGATTTTAATTGTTTTCCCTCCTCCCCCACCCCCATGTCTCCAGGGATTGGAATACGCTTATTTGGTTTGTCATTGGGGACAGCAGCCTACCTCTTGGTGAAGTCTCATACCTGTCATAGATTCATGTCTCTGAATTTTTAGCCCTGCTAGTAAGGAGCCTGGGAACCCATCCCGATTTTTTTGTGTCTCTCAAGAGAAACTTGAAATCCTAGAATCTCTATTCACTCATAGAGGCAAAAGGGACCTTACGGATCATCTATTACCATCAGTATGATCCATGAACGTCCCCCTCTTCAATATCTCCTGTACACGGTCACCCAGCCTCCACATGAAGACCGTCAGTGATCAGGAGTCCACCATCTTCCTGAACTGGACCATCCCACTTTTGGATAGCTTTCATCTTTAAGATGGTTTTCTTTACTTTGAGCCTACCTCTTTCTCTTTACACCTTCTATTCATTGTTCCTAGTTCTGTCCTCTGAGACCCGAGAAGTGTGCATACCTTCCCAGCTCTTACCTGGGCCCCACACTCTATTGATTTGAAACAGAAAGTATGCAGGAAAATGGGCTCTGAGCTCAGCCTGAGCTGCAGGCTTATACTTCGATAATTCCATGAGCTTTTCAGCTTTTATTATACTACCTTCTGGTCTAAAGGACTTAACCCACCAAATGGTAACAAAATCACCCCATCTGCAGAGAAACAGATGAGAAGCAGTTGGAGCCAAGGGGATTTCCAATGAACAACCTTTCCTCTGGGGAATTTAGAGAGAAGGAAACAGGAGCAGAGCTAGATTATTCCCTGGGATGATCAGAAGTAGATTTGGAAAGGACTTCACTGCTCATCTAATTGAATTTCCTTGTGTTCCAGAAGGGAAAACTGACACCCGGAGGGGGTAAGTGACTTGTTCAAGGACACACAGGTAGCAAATAGAAGAGGCAAGATTCAAAGGAAGGAAGGAAAAAAGCATTTATTAAGTGCCTATGCCAGGCACTGTGCTAAGTGCTTTTTAAAACAATCATCTAATAAAAAGTCGTCTAATTAAATATATTGTAACTAATTAAATGTATTATTACATTCATATTGTGTGTTACATTTAATTCTGGGAGGTAGATATATTATTATTGCTATTTTATAGTTAAGGAAACTGAGGCAGAGAAAAATTAAGTGACTTGTACAACTGATGTGTACAGACCCATTCTCAGAATAATGTCTCTTAAATACATAAAATAAAATAAATAGGATCCCAAAGGAAATCAATTATACTGAAACATAGTTAATGAATTCTTTTTTAAACCAAGTTCATGGACTCCAAGTTAGATCCATGCTCTGGATCCACTGTTTTTTCTAGTAGATGTTGTAGGCAGCTAGGTGGCACAATAGATGGAACTCTGGACCTGGAACACCTAAATTCCAATTTGACTTCAGACACTAACTTAGTGACCCTAAACAAGTCATTTGACCTCTGTCTGTCTCAGTCTCCTCATTTGTGAAATAGAATAACAGCACCTACCTCACAGGGTTGTTGTGAAGATTAGATATATTTATTACATACCTTGCAAGCCTCAAAGCACTACAGAGAGGCTGATGTTAAGATGCCCTTTTTACCCAGAGGACTTTAACTGTGTGAAAAACTAAGCTGGCCTGAGTCTCTCTCCTTCTGGACACAAAAGTCCCCCTTGTGTGGTATGTGTGGTATGTGTGGTGGAGGAGGTGGTCAGAATCAGAACGTGACTGACAGCCAGAGCAGCAGCTCCTTCCTCCATCCCACTCCAAGTCCCAGATCTTGAGTGTTGAGGAGGACAATGATAGCAAAGGAGATCAACCATTTGACTCAGACTTCCCCAGTGCTTTAAAAATTACCAAGCATTGGGGTGGCTAGGTGGCACAGTGAATAGAGCAAGACCCTGGAGTCAGGAGGACCTGAGTTCAAATATGACCTCAGACACTTAATACTTACTAACTGTGTGACCTTGGGCAAGTCACTTAACCCCAACTGCCCTGCCTCCCCCCTCCAAAAAAAAAATCACCAAGCAACTCCTTTGCAACAACCTTGTGAGGTAGCTTTGGTGGGTATCATTATCCCCATTTTGCAGATGGGGAAATTGAAGCTCTGACAGTTTAAATGACCCCAAGATCCTACAACTAGTAGGTGGCACAGCCGGGATTCAAACCCCATCCTCTGCTTCCATATTCACCATTCTTTGCATGTAGCCATGGGATAGACAAAAAAAAAATGTTCATCTTACTACTTCCCCCTTTCCTCTCCATAAGCCATGAGACTCTCAGGGTGATTGTATAGGCAACTGAGAAGGCTCCTCATCTCTTTTGTCCTGCCCCGTATTTCCACGAAATAGAGAAAGGGGAAGGGGAAAAGAAAGCCATTGGGGTGTTTGTGTCTGAGGGTTCCAGGACCTCTTAATCTGCCACTGGCTAGGAGGCTGGAATGTAGCAGATTATATTGTGTAGTGGCAGGAGACGTCTTACCATTCTGCCAATACAATATAGATCTAGGGATTCTATAGTAAGAAATTCAGCCTGGCAGACCTGATCAAGTCCATCCCCTGCCTCCAGGCAAGACTGCACCAATAAAGATAACCACTCTACCTTGTTCTTAAGACCCTCCAGGGTAGGATCGCCTAGGTCCATTCTCCAAAATAGGTTCCATTTTCTTGCCAGCTATTCAGGAAGCCAGGCTGTAATGAACACTCTAGAAATACATAACCTTACCTCCCCCATATCTTAGAATGGCACCACACTCTGCCCTGTTTCAACAGCATCCAGAGGGAATGGATGTGGTGTGAAACATGCAGCCCATTTTTCCCTCTTTTGTGTTTATTTTTATGCTATGTAGACCAGAGGGGATGTTTATGTTTCCAAAGGCTTATCAGGGAGATTAGTTACAAATAATTGAAAATGTGAAAAACCATTATTGTAAGCAAGGTTGGGTAAAGCAGGGAAGGTAGAAACAAGGTAAGGGTGGTGTTTAAGCAGCCTGCTCCCCTGGTTCCTTCACACTTGTAGGTGGTGGTAGGCTTTTACCTCAAAGGTCAAAGAAGACAAAGTAATTTGTTAAACTATGAAACCTTCACCATGAGGAAACTTCTTGGTGTCCATTCCTCCCCAGCTGGGTCTAACTTTGTCTTAGACAGACTCAAGAGGTATGAATGTGTACACTACATTATAATTTACACTGAATATTAATTGTAACAGTTGGGTGACCTTGAGGAAGGCCTCCACTTCTGACCTTCAGGTTTCTCACATGTAAAATGGAAATAATGAGGCTTTCACTGCAAACCTCACAGAATTGTTTTAAGGAAAGTGCTTATGAACCAAGTGCTACAATAATGGGGTGGAGGCAGCTAAAGGCAGTGCAGCCTGATGGATAAAGATCTGGACTTGGGCTCAGGAAAACCTGAGTTCAAGTCTTACCTGTGATGCTTTCTAACTGTGTGACCTTGAGCAAATCACTTACCCTGTAGCTGCCCCCTAAGAAACTCTAATTCTACAGGTTGAGGAATAGGTACCCATCTGTAATGGTAGACCATTTCTTCATTAGGAGTTCCCCCATCACTTAACAAGCATTAAATACTGTGGTACAAGGAAAATGGAGAGTCTCTGCCCTCAAGGAGCTTACATTTTAATGGTTTGTATATACACACATACATAAATACATGCATATGCACATATACACAAGGGCAGTTAGGTGGCTCAGTGGATAGAGTCCTGGGCCTTGGTTCAGGAAGACCTGAGTTTAAATCCAGCTTCAAATACTTACTAGCTGTGTGACCCTGAGCAAGTCACCTAATCTTGTTGGCCTCAGTTTCTCATCTATAAAATAAGCCAGAGAGGAAAATGGCAAACTTCTCCAGTATCTTTGCCAAGAAAACCCCAAATGGGGTCATGAAGGGTTGGACATGACCACAATTATTGAACAACAACAATATAGATAGATATAGATATAGATATGCCTGGACATATATGTATATGTGTATACACACATACAGATGTATATATAACAGAAGACAAATTATGTTTGCTTATATATGTGCACATACATGTGTGCATGAACAGTGTGTGTGTAGGTCTGCCCATACAAAGTAAATATTGGCTAGTTTTTGGAAAGAAGGCAAGAAAGTTTTGTTTAAAAGGTGGCTCTAGCTGCATCTCAAATTCCAGAATTCCAAGGGATTAGAACTCCAGGGATCCTAAGAGATTCAGGTGAGGACAGAGAACATTCCAGACTGTGCAGATGCTTGGATATAAGAGATAGGGTATTATGTGTAAGAAGTATAGCCCAGGATGTCTAGACTATAGAGTACAGAGGGGAATAGTGTATAAGACCTAACACTCACCTTGCCATTGCTGAGTCATTTTTTTATTCCTTTCTGATACCCTAAGAATTATACTATATTGACTGATTCGGAACTTTTCTTCAACTTCCAAATCCCTCAATTCCTACTGAAATCAGAGGTCCAAATCCTAAAAGAAGTAGGAGTCATCATTATAAGTTTAGGATTCAGAATATGTGGAACTGTAGCATCATGGAATCATCTTCAGTGAAGAGACTTTACGTACCCATCCTTCTACTGCTGACATGTTGGATGAGTGCCTTTCCTGCTTCCAATAAGCCCCCGGAGCCCTGGTAATTCCATGAAATTGGGTGGCCCATGTACCTCCATCAGCACAGAAGATGGTGGTATTCCCCTTTGACTACTGGGCCTCCAGGCTTCAGTTTCCTTATGCCTGGTCCCAAGCTCGTGGAAGGTCAAAAGCTGTTCATTACCAGCTGCATCAAAAACATCTTAAATCTGGCCTCCCCACTTTGGTTTAATTCCAGGTCCCAGAGTACTTTAAACCCCTGCTTTCTCTTCTGAACCCTCTCCTGAAAAACAACAACCACCAAAGGAAAAAAATAAAGCACCAACCTACCAGTCCACAGCTCTAATCCATCAGCTGGACAACTTCCCAGAGCCTCCGCAATTGATTCTTAAGTGTACTTTATTGTAAAATTATTAAGAGTGTCCACATATTTCAGCTTTATTGGGCCTTTCCAGAAAGCTTCTCTGCATACAACTATACACTTTGGTGAATAAATATGATTTTAAAGTAACATGGAAAAGAGTAATAGAGTGAAGGCTTCCTGGGCATCTGTCTGAATCTCTGGGGTACCAGCCTTATCAGGTGGAAATTCAGACAAGCTGCAGAGCCTACCAGTGACGAAAGTCACTGAGGTCCAGATTGGTCTTACAAGACCTGAAGCGTATTCAGTATCTTTTCTCTGAAAGGTCCAAGCTACTTGTGCCCACTCTCTGAATGCTCCTCATGAGGAAGGGAAGCAAATGGAGCATGGGAAGATGGGGATGGCATCAAAAAGTAGATGGATTTATCCATGGGTAAACTGAGACGTGAAAAGGCCTTAGCCTAAAAGGGGCAGGGTCTACCATTGCATCCTGGGCCATCTCCAGTCATCCTGATGAATATCAGGTCACTGGACCCAGAAAGTGAGGCTGGTGATTTTGCACAGCCCTCCCTCATTCAAATCCAAGTCAACTGCAAGTCATGTCATCATTTCCCTGATGCCATGGTCCTCTTCGAGAATAAAGGGCAAACACAACAACAAACTGAGACTAGACAGAGGAAGTCCCCTGGCTTATGCTACTAGGTAAGAAGGAGATTAGTACCGGCCCTGGAGTCAGGAGGACCTAAGTTCAAATCTGACCTCAGACACTTAATACTTATTAGTTGTGTGACCTTGAGTAAGTCACTTAACCCCCCTTGCCCTGCCTTCCCCTCTCCAAAAAAAAAAGGTGATTTATCAGAAGGAAACCCACGATGCCATGCTATTTATAGCTGATTGCCTGAAGAATAGAAAGGACCCCAAATTTGATCAGGAGATATGGTTTTAGCCCAATTCAGTCACTTACTAGCCATGTGACCTTGCTCAAGTCTGAGTTGTTGTCTGTAAAAGGAGAGAGTTAGACCAGATAATTTTTAATGTCAATGCTTATGTTTTATCTAGTATATATAATTCTAAACAGATCTAGGCCATCAACTCCAGACAGGACCGTGAAGCAGGTTATTGTCTTCAGGATCCCCTTCTCATTGTCCGTTCTAGTGCCCTATGTGCCTCCCAGGTGGCCATCCTTCTACTCTTTGGCTGCCACTCAGGAGTCTTCACTATGGTGTGCCCTCTGTCTCTGTCTACAGAGAATCATTCTGACCCCCGCATCTGGAGAGTTTGTTCTATGCCCTATATTCTAACCCACCAGTTCTCTGAACAGGAGCCCTAATCTAAGAAACTTCTTAGGTATTAATGGACAAAAATGACTTGAGCTGTGACTTTTCCCAGACAAAAATGTGTGTTTTCACAAAGGCTTTCAGTGCCTTAAGTCAAAAGAGTGAGTAATGTGGTCATTTCAAATGCTGAAGCCAAGTCTGTAGGAGAAGTCTTTTGGGATTCTTAGTCTCCTTGAGTCATACCTTCCAGGCAGCAGGCAGCCATCTTTCCCTACATGAAAATGCAGATCAATTGCTGAGGCATTATGGCATAGTTAACAGGCACTGGACCTGGAGTCAGGAAGTCCTGAGTTTAAATCCAGCTTCAGACACTTTCCATAGGTAAGACACTTAACCTCTCTGTGCCTCAGTTTCCACATCTGTAAAATTAAAGGGTTGGATGAGATGACCTCCCTTCTTGTTCTAATTCTGACGTCAAGCATCAGTAAAGAGATGGGGCAGTGTGATTCAGTGGAAAGGGTGCTGGATCTGACGCAAGGTGATCTAGGTTCAATCTTTTCTCTACCTAGCTGTATGATGTTGGCCACATGATTTCCCCTTTCTGGAGCTTAGTTTTCTTATCTGTATAAAAAGAGAATTGGACTAGATGGTCCCTAAGGATTCTTCCGGCACTAAATCCTATGAATGAGTTCAAAATGGTTCTTGACTCATCCTAGTAATTCCTCACTTTCAGTCAGTAGTTTGAGAGGCAGTATGATGTGGTAGAAAGTTGAATCTAGAGTCAGGAAGACCTGGGCTCAAATCCTGCCTCTGATACTTCACATCTGTGTGACTATGGGCAGGTCACTCTACTTATTCAAGTCCCTGTTTTCTCCCCTGTAAAATGGGTATAATAATACCTGCATTCCCCACCTCACCCTTGAGTTGTTGTGAAACTCAAAGGAGATAATGCTTATAAAAGGGTCTTAAAAACTAAAGTTGGGGCGGCTAGGTGGCGCAGTGAATAGAGCACCGGCCTGGGAGTCAGGAGGACCTGAGTTCAAATCTGGCCTCAGACACTTGACACACTTATTAGCTGTGTGACTTTGAGTAAGTCACTTAACCCCAATTTCCCTCTTAAAAAAGCAAAAAACAAAACTTTAAAGTGCCCCATAAATGTGCCCTAATGTTATCACAGTATTTTATATGCTTTCACATTTGATCCTCACTACAGTCCTGGAGATGGGTAGGATTGTCCCCATTTTACAGATGAGGAAATCAAGGCTCAGAAAAGTGAAATGATTCATATAAGTCACCCACAGAGTAAGGAGGAAAACCAAACCTCAGCACAAGCCTTCTGATCCCAAGGCCAGGATTCTTTTCATTGAGACAGGAGGAGAATTGCATCCTTCACAGCTGAAAATGAGCATGTGCCCTCAGGAGGACTCAGAGTACATGGAGGGAGTTGAAACAGAGTGGGGGCATTAGGTTGCCTGTTCCCCATGTAACTGAATTCGACAAGCATTGATTGTCAGCTACTTGCAAAAATGCTATAGCAGGCTCCCAGGGTAGATACCTTCAAGAAACTTAATTTTGCCTGCTTGAAGGGGTAGTAGACATGTAAATAGTTAAATGCAAGATAATTTTAGGAGAGTATTAACAACCAGAAAGGAAAGGAAGCAACAAATACAGTGGAAAGCACATTGGTTTTGGAGTCAAAGGACCTGGGTTCAAATCCTGTTTCTGATGCTACTTCTACTGTTAATCTCTTTAAGCTTCCATTTTCCCATTTGTGAGATGGGGTTCATAATAACACTTGTACTGCCTCGATCACAGGGTTATTATAAAACCAGGGGTTGCATCAGCTGGCCTCTGTGCTCCCTTCTAGCTCTCTTCCTGGGATCCCTTTGTCCCTGGAGCAGTGAAGGTTTCAGGGTGGTGCTATCCACTGTGGGGTGAGATTTAGGCTGCTCCCTGATAGGATGGAAAATCCACAATTTTATCCTCCTTTAGAACTAAAGAATGGCAGAATCTATTCAATCCTCTCATTTTACAGGGGAGAAAACCAAGGCCCAGAGATGGGAAGTAGGGTTTCTCTCCCACCCTCACCCTATAAGGGATCAAGCTGGAACTTGGAATTTGGGGTAAAGCTGGAGTTAGCACTGAGGTCTCCTGGTTTCCAGTTCAGCAATTTCTCTAATAGATCCTACTAATACACCTGTCTCTGATCCAGGACTTAGACCAAGCAAAACTGTAGCATGAACAATCCTTGCTTTAGCATCTTCTTACATTCCCTCCAATGGTCCCTTTCCTCTTTCATAGGCGGCACCTCAGAAATCCTACTATATTGCACCTGACTGCTTAGACTTATCTCCAACAATTACCCTTAAACTGGACTCATCTCTCCCCCCACAGTCCCAACAAAACCTGCTGCCAGGCAGCTGGAAGGGCACAAGGAAAGGCAGTCCCAAAGAGATCTTCATTGTTGATAATACTATAGCTTAATGGTGAGAAGGCTTGTATTGAAGTAGCAAGAATATTGAATTTAGCACCAGAAACCCTGACTTCAAATCCAATACTTCCCACTTATCAGTTGTGTGACCTTGGACAAAGCCATTTAGTTTCTCTGGGTTTCTAATTTTCTCATTTGTAAAATAGGAATCGATCATAAAAATAATTTGTAGGGCCAATCTCAAGGGGATTTTGTGAGAAAAACACATTGTAAGCATTATGTAAATGTGAATTATTATTATTAGTTGAGAGGTAGCTGGGAATAATGGAAAGGACACGGAATTTGGAGTCAGAAAACCTGGTTGGAAATCTAGGCTCCACTGTTTACTACAGATGAGACCTTGGGTAAATTACTTCCTCTTTCTATGATTCAGTTTATCTATAAAATGAGTTGGTTGAACCTCTAAGGTCCTTTCCAGTTCTAAATCTCCTATGATAAGGTATTACTTGTACTCCTTTTCAGGGGTTTTTGTCTCACACAAAGGAGTGAATCTATAATGGTGGAATTTCAGGTATTAAAAATTCTCCGACTTTAAACCCAGGTCACTGGGAAAGATTTGACCCAGGGCTGGGGGCCTGGGGGATGAAGGGCATCTAGGCCACCAGTTTATCTGTTAGTATATAAATCCGATTAAGTAGATTCTGCCTGGGCTGGCCAGCTCGTCCCAGCCTTAGATCCTAGAGAAAAAGCTGACTTAATAAAGAGGATGAATGGTAGCTGTAGAGTAGCAGCCAATAAAAGATACTGGAGGAAGACAGACGGCTCAGATGAAAGGCAAGGAGACAAGTTAACTGCAGTGTGAACACTGAGCAGAGCAGCCCTGAGCCAGCAGAACTCATTTCCTGCTCACTGACCACCTCTATCACCAACATTCACAAGAGCACACAGCCTGTTCAGAGCTGCCTGGGGGCAGCCACCTCTCCTCTTCCTCCAATGCTTTTTCCTATCTCTCCCCTCCTCCCCACTCCTCCACCTAGTGTAGGTTGGGGTCTTGCATAGTCATAATGCTAATTGACTGACTGGCTTTTCCAGATTAGAACCTTTTGGGCAGAGGGGGAAAGAAGGGCTGAGAGGCCTTTGATTTGGGACTATAAACATCCTTCACAGATAGCGTGACTGTGCAAAAAACCTCCCAGGGTACCCTTAACCCTGGAGTCATTCATAGCATCAGGTACAGGATGAGACCTTCTTTTTGTTGTAGTTCAGTCATGAACGACTCTTTGTGATCCCATGGACCATTCCATCCAGATTCTGGACGGGTTTGATGTTTCCTTCTCCTGTGGATTAGGGCAAAGAGAGTTTAAATGATTTGCCCAGGGTCACACAACTAGTAAGTGTCTCAGGTCAGACTTGAACTCAGATCTTCCTGACTCCAGGCCCAGTGCCCTATCCACAGAGCCATCTGGTAGCAATCATTGAATCTAGTCTCATTTATAGATGAGTCAAATTGATACTCAGAGAAATGAGATGGTTTATCCTGGATCAGGCAGATTCTGAGTAGTAGGGTTGGGATTCAAACCCAGTTTAAGAGGCTCTAAATCCAGGGCCTAAGCATGACATGGAACTTGCTGTCCATCCACAGCAGTACTGGGGCACCTCTGGGACCAATTAATCAGAGTATCTGAGAAACCAATAAGTGAGACATTCATTACTCTAATCTATGTAAGGTGATGCAGGCTTTGCATCCTCAGAGGCCTGTGGAGGAATTCAGTAAATTGGAGAAGTTTCTCTCCTAGGGTGGAATGAGGAGAGGCTTCCAACTCTGCTCAGAGGATGGGGGAGGACAGAGTGTAGGGATGAGAATCTAGTTATTAAAGGTGAGACAAGAAACTCCTCACACAATAAGTTGAAGGGAGGGAGAGTAGGATGGGAAAGGGGAGCCAGGATGAATATTGCCAGGGAAGTCAACAGACCCTGAACATATAGGCATTCAACAGTGGATGCCAAAGCCAGAAAGTGGCAGAGGAATGCATTGAGAGAGAACCAATTACCAGACACTCTTTTGACTGGTGTTTGACAAACAGCATGACAATGAAAATAAATCCCAATGGACCCCAGGGCCGAGGTGACAATGGCTTCACCTATCATCCATTCACCATAATTTGAAATCCAGTTCTGGTACCTGCCACACTCACATATACACAAAGGAGACTGTGTGTGCATTTTCTTGTGTCTGGGCAGGGAAAGTTCAAATGAGATAAGTCAAATAATTCTCTACTCTGGGGAATACTCTAGTTCAAAACTGGTAGAAACATGATGGAAATATTCCTTTCTGTCTGCTTGGGCTCTGGGCTTAATGAGGCTTTGATAGAAGCTGGGGTGTGGGCAGGACTCTTGTTACTAACTTGTCAAAGACCAGGAGCCTCATCTGTTCAGCGGTTTATAAACATCACTTCCCTTTCTGTCGAGTACTATGGATGATTTTCAATTATCGAGGTTTAGGAGATCCTGGATAAATAAAACTGCCCAATATTCTTTAACTATCATTTTGACCCATAGCCTGGATGCCTTCCAATTCAATCTAGCTCATTCAATAAGCATTTATTCAGTGCCTACTATAAGCCAGGCACTAGAGATACAAAGAGAAAAATAAAACACTAACTGCCCTCAAGGAGCTTAATTTATCCCTGAATTACTAACAGTTCCATAGCACTTCATATTTTAGAAGTGTTCTTCTTGAGACAATTCTGTAGGTAGGCAAGTATTTTTAGTCTCGTTTTATAGATGTGGAAAAGGTTTTGAGCTCTACCCTAGTAGTGCTCATAGAAACACAGCTAGCAAATAACAGCACTAAGATTCAAACTCCAGTCCCCTGATTCTAAATCCACTGCTCTTTCCATGATCACATGCTTCCTCTCCATCACACTGTTTACTTCTCTCTATACCATTCAGGGGCTGATGAACTGGGAAATGGGCCCTAGAAAGGATAAGGGGGGAAAGCAAAGGACCTAGCCTAGCATTCAAAGTCTTCCGTATATGACCCCAGACCACCTTTCCATCCTTATTTCATATTAGTGCCTTTAGGGAGTTTGACTATAACCAAATTAGACTAGTTGCTCTTCCTTGACATTGTTCTCTCCTCCTCAGTCTTTTTCTACAGCAACCTCCATGATTAGAAGGGACTTCTAACCCTCTCCCCATCTGTGTACATCAGTATGTCCAGGGGCAGCTAGGTGGCGCAGTGAACAGAGCACCAGCCCTGGAGTCAGGAGAACCTGAGTTCAAATTTGGCCTCAGACACTTAACACAAAAACTAGCTGTGTGACCTTGGGCAAGTCACTTAACCCCAATTGCCCTCCAAAAAAAAGCAAAAAAATAATATGTCCTGCAGAATGTAAGCTCTTTAAGGGAAGGAACTATTCAATTTACTTTGTTTTGATATCCACAGTACCTAGAAAAGTATCTTACACACAATAGGTGTTAAATCAAAGAGTATTTATTAATCCCTACTATGTTCCAGATACTGTGGATATAAAGAACAAAAAACAAAAAAGGAAATAATTCTTACATTTAATTTTAAATACCCCCTGGGAATAAAGACTGAATCATGTTTGATTGGATTGAATTAGCCTGGGACATATGGAAAGTGTGTGTGTGTGTGTTTGTGTGTGTATATATATACACACACACAAACACACACATAAACATATATATATATATATATGTAGTTGAAGGAAAGAGGATGAAAACAAGCAATGATTAAGAATTTACTATGTGCTAGGCATTGTGCTGTGTACTTTCCAAATATTTATCTTATATGATCCTTACAACAATTCTGGGAGTTAGGTGCTGTTATTATTCCCATTTTACAGGTGAGAAAACTGAGGCAGACAACAGTTAAGTGACTTGTCTTGGTTCACCCAGCTAGTAAGTGTCTGAGGCTGAATAATCCTGACTTGAGGCATATTGCTTTATCCACTGTGCCACCTAGCTGAGACCTAAGGGACATGGCATGCATGCACTCTGCATCTGATGTAAGGCAAATCTGTTGGTAGCTGAAGAAACACTACTGCATAGCACTTGAAGGAGAGCATGGGGTGAGGGAAGGTGAATTGAAGGCATCTAGGACACCTGCAGCCACCAGGATGACTCCTGTCTTTGGGATAATCTGGCCCTGTGGAGAAGAGTGCTTGGGATTTAACAAATGTTTGGAAAGCATAAGGAGAGTGAGAACAAAACACATTATTGCAAATCTTATTATTATTATTACACTATAAATGCTATTGTATTACAAGGACCATTAGGAGAAGAAAGCGCTGTTATTATTAAGCAATCCAGCATCCGGAACCCAGCTGTAGTCAGACTCCACTCAGAATGTCAAAGGCATCAGCAGCTCAATTAATCACCAGCGGAGGCTTCCCCCAGCCCTGTGCCCGAGGTGCCAACAGCTCACATTTAAAGCTCAGTGGCAAAAGTCACCATCATAACTCACAGGTTTGATTCCTCACATGTAAGTCACAAGGTTTTATTTCACTCTGGGTGGCTAGAGACCCCAACACCTGTAAGAAAGGCCCCAGTGTGTTAGCTGAACCCCAATGCAATATTTACAGGACATGGACAAGAGTGACTGAGGATGAGAAGGCCTAGATGGGCTATGATTTTCATCTCTTAAAGGAGGACCTATATAGGTGAGGTTACAGAACCATCAAAGTATCTTTCACCCTTCAATAGGGAAGAGACGTGACCTTTATGCAGTGTCTTGGCAAAAGACATCAGGACTTGAAGACCCCAGGATGCTTACACCCCTTTGCAAAGTACATTTCAGGACATGGGAACTGACTTCGAACCACTGAATCTCAGATTTTGAAGGGATTTAAGAGGCCATTAAACCCCACTTCCTGCCTAGTAGAAGAATCCCTGGACAACACCCTCCACAAGTGGCTGTCCAGCTTCTACTTGAAGACCTTCCATCTTTTCATAAGGTAGTCTGTTGCCCCATCAAAAAATTCTATCATAGAGGAAAATACCTGGATTTAATGACAGAGAACCTGGATTTTGCACCTTATTTACTATGTGACTTTGGACAAGTTGTTTCACTTTGGGGAGACTTCATTTGCCTCCTTATCTTATATTATACCTGTACACATATTGCCCCTAGTCAATCCTGCCAACATTAAGCTACTTGAAGGTAAGGACTGTGATGACTAGATTGTTTTTCGTCTTTGTATTTCCACTGTCAAGTTCAATGCCTTGCACATAGTTTTTGACTACTAATTCTATAAAATGAACAGACTAGATGAAACTATCTCTATTTTCAAAAGTCTTCTGATCCTGAGTTCTATGCCTAACTCTGCTATGTATTATCTATATAACCCTAAACAAGTCAAGGCAATTCTGGGATTCAGATTATCTCATGTCCTTCCACAAATTGACTAGGAAGCTACCAGACCCTTGGTCTAGCAATGGAGAAAAAAGTGCCTCATTGCACCTCTGGAAGAATTATGTTTGATGTACGAGACAGAAGAGAAAACCCAGAGGAGAGAGAGATCAGTGGAAGATTCTAAGAACCCCTGGGGATGGAGCCAATGGCAGGAAGCTTCTCCTAGGTTGGCTCCCTTGTCCCTTGAAATGATTTTCCTCCTACTGCCCAATGTTGTTAGCTTATAGGTAGCATGGCAGTGTTGAGAGGAAGATAATTCTGGCTTGGAGAAGGCAGACCTGAGTGGGTAGGGTACTATAGTCATTGGTGTGAGGGCTCAGTGGATACAACTGATATGACCTCAGGCAATTACTAGCTGTGTGACCCTTAGCAAGTCACTTACATCTGTTTGCTTCAGTTTCTTAATCTATAAAATGAGTTGGAGAAGGAAATGACAAACCACTCTTGTATCTTTGCCAAGAAAATCCCAAATGGGGTCAAGAAGAGTGAGACACAACTAAAATGATTAAACAAACCTCTTTAAAAGTGATAAAGAGATAGCTAAAGCTTGGTGGGTAGGAAGGGGAATAGGAGAGGTTAGGGATAAACATTAACACCCAAGAGGAAGCCAGCCTTAAACAGTCCATGTTTCTGCCCAACTAGACAGTGATTTCAGGACATCTACTGTCTATATCTACTATGACAAGTCAGCCAGTCTCACTGCTGTGTCATTTCCTTATTCACTAGGGACACACTGAGAGTTCTGAGGGTACAAAATACTATTCTAGATGTTGAGTACAGCATGAAGAATAGTCACAGCAGTTGGGTATTATGGAGGAGAGAGAGAACTAGGGAGAGACTTCTGCCTCCCTGGTTCAGGTAACAAATGCTTAAATCCTCCCACCCTTTGTTTTTCACCCCATTGATCCAGTAGGTGGCATGCAGCTGGGCACATCTGTCTTTGAGTGGCTTAGTCACAAACTTATATGTGGAGTCCTATTGGGAAAGAAATACCCAGGAAGGACAGCACTCCTGGGAGGGAGGGATGAGCTGACTCAGGTCATGGGGATAAATGAATGGGAAATAAGCAGGAGGAGGAGGCCAGGAGAGCTCGGAGCTGGGGGGTTTAAGGCTGAATCTCCTATTAAATAGAATTCGCTGACAGGTATAAATTAGTCTCCTAGCTGCTTCTTTCTTCAAAGAGCTATTTCACAAAAAGCAATCTCCCAGCCCACAGAGAGCACAGGCTTTGGTGCAGATAAATAGAAGCAGGGACTGGTGTTACCAAGACTCCAGAGAGGGGGATAGGAAGGAGTTAGGAGGTGCCTAGAGGATGCTAGATCCCTAGTAACTTCAAGGCTCATCTCTGCTACTTATCAGAGATGAGGATAAAAGAGTGAGAGGCTGGATCTGTGGAGAGGCTAGCAATGTCTTAGGTCATAAGTCAAGGGAGAAATAAATAAGAAATAGCTAGGCTGTAGTAGCTAAGGGAGCCAGGAGCCTAAGGATAATGGAAAGACATTGGGCATGAAATGAGGACACTGGGGTTATAATCCTATCCAGTCAAAATACATTCATTAAGCACCTACTATGTGTCATGTACTGTGTCATTGGAGGCACTGTGACTAGACACTAGCTCTGTGACCATGATAAAATGACTTAACCTGTCCGAGCCTCAATTTCCTCATCTATAAAATGGAAATAATAATTGTGTTTCACAGAGTTGTTGTAAGGAAAAGATGGTAAAACTGAAGACATAATCTACGTAGTGATAGAGAATGGACCTGTTATTTCATTGGTGTAAGGAACTCCCAGATAAGGAATAGATCTTGAGGGTTAGCACCTCTGCAACTTACCTCAAATTGCCTGGAACAAATTGCCCAGAGTCATACTGCCAGCATGTGTCAGAGGCAAGACTTAAATACAGCATTCCTAGCACCAAGGCCACATGCCACATGCCTCTGACATGTGTGTCTGCTGATATATATATATACATACACACACACACACACACACATATATATATGTCATGAGCAGTGGAGGAGATGCAATGGACAGCAAGCTGGGCTGGCCTCAGAGCCAGGAAGATCTGGGTTGAAGTATCATCTCTGACAGATACTGACCGTATGAACCTGTGCAAGTCTCTCTCCATGCTCTAGGCAAGTCTGTTAGAATATAAATTGCAGAGAATGGAGTTCCCTCACCTGAAAGTTCCCTATACCAATTAATTACAGGTTCAGTAAAAAATACACTTAAGTTATTATTATTATTATCATCATCATTATTAGATTTGAATTAGAGAGGATCCAGAAAAGTTCTTACTCCCCAAAAGAGTCTCTTCCTTCTTATGGGTTAAGACCTTGTAAATTTCAAGCATCCTCAAAAATTTAACTTGACAAACATTTATGAAGTACCTACTACATACAAAATACTAGATGTTAGGATAAGAAGGCAAAAAGAAAACAGTCTCTGCTCTCAAAATTTTTTTTTACTGGAAGGATATACCATATATGTAGAGAAGTAAATATAAGGCTTTTAGAAGAGGGAGAAAGTAGTAACAACTCTGGGTATAGATAGAACAGGAAGTGATTCAGGAAGTAGAAGGTGCCATCTAATAGCTTATAATAATAATAGCTAACATTTATATAGCACTCAGTTGTCAAATTCTCATTTAAATTGGTTTTACTGTCCATGGTGCTGAATACAACTGACTTCATTCCTTATTAATAGTGAGACATCTCAGTCCAAGGCCATGTATGTATGCTTCTTCTCCTTAGGACAATACCCTCTCCTACTCCTCAGAGCATACAGAAGACAGGTCATGTTGCTTTCACTCAGGATTATTGTTTTTGTTTTTGTTCTTGACTGATATTCTTAGTCCTTCTCCAAACCACAATATCCCCATACCAAAACCTTCCTGTTCTTACTTCCAGAATAGAAACAATCCCTTTATGATAGTGATTCTTTGAAATCACTGCCCACATTCTTTGAGTTAAGGCAGATATGTGGCTTAGCAGATAGACCACTGGGCCTAGAGTCAAAAAGATTTGAGTTCAAATCCAGCCTCAGACTAGTTCTGTGACCCTGGGCAAGTAACAATCTCTGTTTAAGTTAATAACAGCAGCTACCTCACAGGATTGTTGTGAGGATCAAATGAGATAATATTTTTTAAAGCACTTAGTACAGTGCTTGTCACATAGTAGGCACTATATAAATGCTTATTCCTTTCTCTTTCCCCCTTGAATTAATTAGTCCCTACTTCTGCCCCTGAATGATGAACAGCATGATGACCCATGAGAGATGCCTCAGTATCCTGATCAGAAATGAACTTCTGTTTGTAAAATAGATAATTGGAAATGTCACAAGCTTTAGGCAGTCTGAGACATTACACCACTTCAAACAAGTGAAATTCCTTCCCCGTTAGCTCCCATACTGATCTTACCAGATTGCTCTCATCCTATTACAAATGAAGCATTCCCTTGAGCTCCCATTTAACTCACTCTTCATTTCAGGATAACGTTCCCTTTTATTTATTTACTTATTTTATTTATTTCTAGTGATCTGACTTCAATATTAAGTTGCTTTTCCTCTGTGTAGGGATGGAGGCAGAAGAACATCCAGAAGATTGGCAGGACTGTTTTTTTTTCTTTTTGGGGATCCCAAAAGTATTGGAAGGGGGTGAGGGAGGATGCTTCAGTGTTCACAAACAAGGAGAAACAAGGAGAGGAAGTAAAGTATAACAGGTCTTAACACTATACAGGAAATTATCAATTAGCCAGGACCTAATTAACCAAAAAGCTCAATTAGACAGATTTTCTCCCTTTTTCCTCCATCCTTCCCACCTTGCACTCTGCTTTTAGGAGAAAGAGGCAAGTGACAAAAAGCAAGATGTTGGCAGAGGCTTATTCGAAAAAGCAACTTGCAAATAATGTCTAATGTTCCATATAGATACATCCTGATCTTTCTCTATAGCAATTGGCACTTCAGTGTGTATAGGGGAAAGAACGTTGGATTTGGCATCAGAAGACCTGGGTCTGAATCTTGACTTTCCTTCATTCTTGGTTAAACTGTCTACGATCCCTTCAGCAAGTTATTTCCCATCTCATGGCTTCTACTTCATCATCTGTAAGATAGCTAGATGCTCTCTGCACTTCCAGTTCTAAATCCTGTGACATTCACTGTGATGACTATGAGCTACTGTGAGACTAGCAATCATCATTCAATCTGTCAATCAACAAATATTTAGTGATAATCCACCATATGGGTTCAGCATAGAAGATGATAGATGGTAATGCACATGATCTCTGTCTCTAGGGTGTCACAGTATATTTGGGGAGGTAAAGCAAAGTATATGAGAAAAGTTAAATAACCAAGGAGGAGAAGAAATTAATCACCAAGCATTTAAGTGCCTAGTATATGCCAGGCACAATAAAATGTGGCCATTTCTGCCCTCAAGGAGCTTTCGTTCTGCCAGCATATGACATTTAATCCCATGGTTAGATACCAAATAAATGTTATAGGCAAGAAGTGCTGCATGCTTAGAGAGGATTTGGAATGAGAAGGGAGGTGCTTTCCCAACACTAGTCCAGCCACCAGCCATTTTAGAGTCATTTACTCTGCTTGTATACATAACCAGCCCTGACTGTTCTGGTCATAGACAGACAAAGGTCATGGCCTTTGTAGAGGCTGTGGAATCCCCAGAAAGGAGATATTTAAGAACAGAATCAACAGCCCACATTAGTTCCCACCTTCCCGGTTGACCTCTATGCCTGCCTGCTGAGCCATAGGAGACATTGGACAGTAGTTGTGTTGGGAACTGGGGAAGAGATGTGTGTTTTATATGTATGTTTGCTTAGAACTTGTGACCTGCAGCTGCTCCTGGATATCTGAGGTTAAATGCCAGAAACTTCACTGTGGGTAGGATGACTCAGCCTTTTTTTTTTTGTACTGATGACCCATTTCACCCACCAAATGCACAGAGAATTCTCAATGATGGCACAGATGCATATAGTTCAGAAACTAATAGCTAGCTGTTTTTTCTCTCCTTTGAGCAAATAGTCATATACAGGAGCAGAGAAAACAGAGGTCAACTATAAGGAAGGATTTCCCAAATGTCAGTGTGGTTAGAGAGAGGAAAGAGTTCTTTTTTTTTTTTGGAGGGAGGAGGGCAGGGCAATTGGTGTTAAGTGACTTGCCCAAGGTCACACGGCTAGTAAGTGTTAAGTGTCTGAGGTCAGATTTGAACTCAGGTCTTCCTGACTCCAGGGCTGGTGCTCTATTCACTTAGACACCTAGCCACCCCCCAGGAAAGAGTTCTTAATGGAGGTTGTGGAATCAAGAGACAGTGTGGTGTAGTGAAAAGTGCATGAAGTTTGGAAAAAAACCTGCATTTGAATTCTGGCAATTCGGTCTATTATTTCAGATCCCCAAAGTAATTTAGCACTTAAGACTAGAAACCCTTCCTAAAGGTCATAAAATGTGATCCCTTCATGTTATAGCTGAAAAAAACCTGAGGCCCAGAGAGTTGAAATGACTTTGTCTGAAGTCATGCAACTAATAATTACTAAGCCAGTATTCACATCTACTTGACCCTTAGCCTTTTAGAAGTTCCAAGCAAACATACCTTAAAACCCCTAATTCTCATCCCCAATTCCTACTGCCATCTTTCTTAAACTGTTCAGGAAGACTTTAGGCTTTAGTCCCATTCTCAGTCTTGTTCTAGAAGTTGTATAGTACAATGAGTTGTATAGTACAACTAACTAGAGTCAGAGGACCTGGATTCAAATCCCATTCCTGATACTACACATGTGGCCAAGGGAATGTCACTTAACCTTGATAAGCCTTGGTTTCTTCATCTGTAAAATGAAGAGGCTGACTTCTCTGAGGTCCCTTCCAATTCTTCTAGTACTAGGATCCTATCAAGGCTTACATGTTATACCACTTATTCAAGCTATGCTGTAAAGGCTAACAAGATAAATTACTAATTTAATTAAGATGTTTACTCATTCCTGTCCCCAAATCCCATGTGTGAAAAATGTGAAAATTGAATGAGAAAAAAAAATAAAAATTTCTTTGGGCCTAGTTTCCTTATTTAAAAAAAATGAGATTGGATTGGGCAATCTCTAAATTTTATTGATTTCCAATCATCTATGAGCCTAACTCAGAGGCAGTTAAGTGACGCAGTGGATAGAATACCATTTCTGGAGTCAGGAGGACCTGATTTCAAATCTAGCCTCAGACACTTACTAGCTGTGTGACCCTGGACAAGTCACTCAATTCTGTCTGTCTCAGTTTCCTCATCTATAAAATGAGTTGGAAAAGGAAATTGCAAACCCCTCCAGTTTCTCTGCCAAGAGAACTTCAAATGGGATCACAAAGAGTCAGACACGATTACAACTGCACGACCACAAAAAATGAGCCTAACTCAGAAGAAGCAGCAAGTTGGGGTTTGAGGGAATGCAGGAAGGAGAAAGACCATAAGTTTAGTTTTAGACAGGTTGAGTACGAAGTGCTGGGGGAGGGGCAAGTAGGTGGAAATATATAGTGAGCAACTGGAAACAACAATCTAGACATGTGGCCTTCTAGATCCCTTTGACTGAGTCCAAGTTTTATAGAACAAATCCTTTTATTAAGGGGATTTGTTCTGTGAAGTCTGGATTCAGTCAAAGGGCCGCACTCAAGGACCTGGAGGGCCACATGTGGCCTTGAGGCCTCAGGTTCCCCACCCCTGGTCTAGAGCTTAGGAGAGCTCTAGTCTCTGTCAGGGCTAGAGAGGGAGACAAGGAAGTCAGAAATCATAGAATCATGATACAAAGGCTATAGAGTAGGGTAGAGATGGGATCAACAAGGGGGAAAGTATATGGAGAAGGAAAATAAAAGGGTCAATGACAAAGCCTTGAGAATCACCCACATGGGGGGAAGGAGTAGAGTGGTGGTTATAGTGGTGGAAGAACCAGGAGAGCACAATTTTAATAGTTTACTTCACAGAAAGAAGAGAATACCCAAAAGAAGAGGAGGTTCACAGTGTCAAATGCCTCATACAGGTCAAGGAAGATGAGAACTAGAGTCCTTTGGATTGGGGGGAGGGAGGAGCATTTCTTGGTGAACTTGGAGTCATTTCAGTAGAGCATTCCAAAGTGTAGAGGTATGTTGGACATCATGGGAACTTAACTGATTCTGTTTGATGAATGAATAAAGGGTGAGGAAGAGGAGGGGAGAGGGAGGGGAGAATATTTTTTCCAGAAGTTTGGCAGTGAAAAGAATGATATGGGGTAATAAGCAAGAGAGTGGCAGAACTAAATGGGGATGGGGCTTCTTTAAAGGACACCTGACTGTTTTGTAGGCATTAGGGAAGGAGCCATTGGAGAGGGAACAACTAAAGATACAGAAGAAAGAAGGAATGATTGATGGAATAAAGTTCCAGAGGGGTCGATGAGATCAAGGGAACAGATGGAAGAGAGAACAGATGAATATATAGTGAACCTTTGAAGTGTAGATGAGAGAAGCTGATGAATTGGCCTCAGTTTCAGTAAAGTAGCTGAGGTCATATGCTAAAATCAAGACAGAGAGCAGGGTTGGACTTACAGAATCATAACTCTAAAACAGTAAGGGAATTCAGAGATCAAGTTTAGTTCCTTCTTTTTACAGATGAGGAAACTGATGCCCACAGACATGAAATTACTTGTCTATGATCACACATCTAGTAAAGGTCAAAAGTGAGATTTGAACTCAGGTCCATTGAGTTTAGAGCCATAGTTTTTCCCACTGTACCACACTGCCTCTGGCAAAGTTTTGAACAGTTGCCCAGGGGAGCTCAGTTAGGGAGTGGGTAAAACAACGAATAAAAAGGATTACCAGGGAGGGAGGACAACCAGCTGAAATTAAATGTTTTTAATTTGTAGCAGATTAAATAACCATTCTGTAGTTTTGGCCAGTAATGCTTGACAGTATGGGAATAAGCAGTCAAAACCAGTAGCCAAATTTATCTGGGCTTGGGGATTGGCAAGGTAAAAATGATGGAGGGACAATGGGGAAAGGAAAGAGTGACCTGGGATGATTCACTTTCAACCTTTACAGAATATACAACTAGCTATAAATACAATTTGAAAGATGGAAATTTAGCTAAAAAGCTACAGATAAAGCTGGAGACCTGGAAAACTAGCTAGCTAATCCTCCCCATAGAACATCAAAAACAAGTAGCCATAATACTAATCATAGCTAGCATTTATAGAACACTTCAAGCAACGAAAAGTGCTTTGTGTATGCGAGGCTTATTTGGTCCTCACAATAGCCATTTGAGGTTGGTTCTGTTATTGTCTCCATTTTACAAATGGAAAAACTGAGGCTCATAGTGACTTATCAAGCTAGTAAATGCTTTAGGAAGAATTCAAATTCAAGCCTTGCTAATGCCAAGACAAACATCTGATCCCGTGTGTCACTCTCATATCTTCCTAAGGCTTCCAATCATGAGAAATTCCCTACCCCGGCAACTTCTTCCACTTTTGGACAGCTCTAATTGTGAGGAAATTTTTTCTTTATGTTGAAGGAATTCAACCCCAGGGGGAGAAAGCATTCCACCCCAACCACATAAACCATTGTCAATCAGCCTCTGTAATTACCCAACAGGCAGAGCTGGCATTGCTCCCCCCAGCCCCCTCCCCCCTCCGCAGATGCGCCTTGTCTCATTAACCATCTGCCCCCATTGTGCCCAATGACAGCCCACAGAGTATAAGCGGCTGCCCTGCTGGAGAGACAGGAGGATAATATCAGCTGTATGAAATCAATATATTCTCAGACAGCTCTGACCATGCTCCTCTAATGGGAATGTGGCTGACTTCAGCCAGACTCATTTGTGTGTGGGACCCACAGTTCTGGAGGAATCTTTTGATTCTACCTGGAAGGGTCTAATGAGGCATGGCTCCAGGAAGTAGTGGGGAATGAGTAGAAGGGGGTGCTGCTGAATGGCAACCTGGGCTGCTCAAAGGAGGCTGCTCTTCCAACCAAGGATGCCAGAAAGGCCAGGGGGAAGGTGGGGAAGAGGAGAAAGAATAGGCCTGGAGGAAGAAGCTGACTCTGCCTAGCGAGAGAGAGAGACACTAAGATACTGACCATCTGTCAAGTCAGCCTGACCTACCACTATGTCAATCCCTCAGCCCCTCTGACATTGCAATCTACTATCTGTATGACCCTAAACAAGTCAATTAACCACTCTCTGCCTCAGTTTCCTTTGTTATAAAATTAGAGGGATGCACTAAAATGGTCATGGGGTGGCCCATGGTTACACAACTGAGATTAATTCTTAAGATTTCTTCCAGCTCTAAATCTAGATCCCTTTGAGCAATCAGGGCTTAGAGCTGTATATTGGGCACTGAGTGTCAATATGCTGTCCTTTGTAGATGCTGCTGCTGACCCCTCTCCAACCCATCCTCCACACAGTTGCCAGAATTTATATTCCTAAAACATAGATGTGACCACAGATCCCTCCTCAAGAAACTTCAGTGGCTAAAATACAAACTCCTCTGTTTGGCATTTAATGCCCTTGCTGATCATACTCCAGGCTTTGTTTTCAGGCAGATGGCAGGTACTTCCCCTCACATACCGGTACTTTATGTACCAGCCAAATTGGCCTACCTGATGCTCCCCATCATCCATCTCCTGACTCCAAGCCTTTGCTCTCTCCCTGGAATACTCTTCCTTGGCACCTCCCCCCCCCTGCCCTGAAAATTTAAGTTTAACTTTAATTAACTTAATTTAACTTTAATTAATTAACTTAAACATCAAGACATGTCAATAGATTTTCCTAGTATGTATGGTGTGTCCCACCAGTAGAATGTAAGCAGGGACTATTTTTACAATTTATAATCCTAACACCTAGCACAGCACCTAGCATACAGTAGGCACTTAATAAAAACTTATTGAATTGAAATGCCATGTCTTTTGAACATTTTCTTTAAGCGTTGTGCTCTCATGTCTGTTCCTGCTTTGCGGCCAAGGGTCCAAATGGGCTGGCCAGGACTCTGTCTGACTCTGGATTAATACTTTTCTCTGTAGAAAGCTACCAGACCCACCTGGAAACGAAACCTATAACCTCACTAACACATTAGCCCTCTAAGCCCAGACTAGGAATTGGGGTCTGAGAAAAGAAATCACTGCAGATTTGAGGAGGGGAGGTGGGGGTGTTGCAAGGATGCACCTGCTCTTCAACTTTTGTGCTGTCCCCTACATAGGTCTTCAGATGTCCTCTGGGGAATTTCAGTCTTGTGTTTCCTTTACCCCCTAACTCTGCTTTCTCTTTCTAATTGCCTGTGCATTCTAGGAGTTCTCTCTCCAACGAATGGACAGCCTTCTGGATGACCGGGTCAACATCCTGGGATTTTCTATTTTCAACCAATCCCATGCTTTCTTCCAAGAGTTTGTACAGAGCCTCAACCAGTCATGGCAGGAGAATTGTGACCACGTGCCCTTCACTGGGCCTGCAGTAAGTACAGTGGGCTTCGAGTCCCTGGTGGACCTTTCATACACACTACGCCTTGTTAAACAGCCCACTCACGGAGCATCTTCATGGGCAATCCACTTCTAAATCATGATGACTTCCCAGGTGTGTCCCAGAAAGCTGGGGTTTCCTCATAGTTCCAATTCCACTTGTTTCCACCCATCTACTAAGGCTTCTCCCATCCAAGGGCTTTAGTGCCTCTCCCGACACTCATCAAGTCTTGTTCTTCCATCAACACTTCAGAATCAGAGCCTATTTTGACATACCTAAGGAACAAGTTGTCTGAGCTGCCCAAACTGATCCTGAGTTCTAAGATCCTCAAGCTTCCATTGTTCCAGACCCCTTGATACTATCCTTAGTCCCCATTTATAGAACATTTTACAGTTTACAGGTTATTTTCCTCACAATTGCCCGGTGAAGTAGCTAGTGTAGACATTATCATCTCTGTTACAGAGGAGAGAACTGGGGCTTAAAGAGGTCAGATGACTTTGCCTTGGTTAAGTGGCAGAGCTCAAACTGGAACCCAATTTGACTGACTATGAATCTAGTATTATATAGTCAAAATCTCTGTGCCCGTTTCTCTTTTCTGTCTTTGTTAGTATTGTTAGTGACTTAGGAATTCCATCCTCCATCTCTACCCATCCTTCTGCTCCTAATCCTACAAATAGAGGCATCTATGAGTATGCCATGAAAAGATAATTTGGGAACCTGGGGCTAGAGAACAGTAGGAACAGACAAGGAGACAGCTGTGAGGGCAGAATTGAAGAGGGATTAGCGTCACTATTTGGGACTTTTATCCTGTCATTCAGAAATACTCAGAAGTCCCCTAAAGCCAAGGGGGTGCTGGAGCCAGCTTGAACTAGCTTTCTGATTGTTAAATTTTCATTGTGAGCATTTACACCTTGGAAATCCAGCAGCTGCTACAAATCAAGGATTGATTTATTGTTTCATTGATTGCCAGGCTTAAGAAAGTGACAGTGAAAATGTTAATAATGCATATTAAATGCAAAAGAGTGTCCTGCATACATTTTTGCCCCCAGAAAACAGGTTGTTAAACACTAACTAGCCCTCCCCTTCCTAGAGCTCAGAACCAGATGATTGCATGAGAAGTTTAGAGATCACTTTGTGTTCTCATACCCTAGCTTGCAATCAGAGGAGATTGGATCTAGACGGGAACTGACAGACCATACAGTACAACTCCTGGATTTTATTGATGAGGAAGGTGAAGAACAGAGAAGGGGAATGTCTTTCCTAAGGTCACACAAGCTAGTTAGTGGCAGAACTGTGGCTAGAACTCCTGATTTCCAGGTCAGAGTTTCCACCATATCAAGCTTCCACCAACACACACCTGTGGTTCCCAGAACTCTCCTCCTATGCACTTTCCCTCTTTCTTTAAACGCTTTTATCCCTGACATTACAGACCTATTCCTTTGTGACCATTCACGTGTAGGCGAACGTTTTCCCTCTTTCATGTCTTCCTCTCCCAATGTCTGTGTCATGAATGGCAAGCCCCCTCAGGGTAGAGGTCTGAATTTGCCTCTGGGTCCATGCTACTGTGCCAGGTCCAGGGTCAGGTAGAATTTGGTATTCCGTACTTAGTGTTCTTTGTTTTGGTTTAATCAGAGTAATTGTGAGAAGCAAGACTAAGGGGGTTTAATTAAGGAGGTTGGGCTGGAGAGGCTAGTCTTTATTAAGAGGAGATGGCTTTTGTAGTTACTGGCTAAAGGAACAGGAAAAGAGGGAAAGGACACAGAAAATAAAGTAGTTAGGCAGCAGAACCAGTGACCAAGCTAAGTGGTGGAATCTTTGGCAGGTTTAGGCAACATGTAGGATAGAGAACTGGAAGCAAGGTGTCAGGTTTTCAGTCATGTCAGACTGGTGACCCCATTTGGGGTTTTCTTAGCAAAGGTTTCCCATTTCCTTCTCTAGCTCATTTTACAGATGAGAAAAGAGAGGCAAACAGGGCTAAGTCACTTGCCCAGGGACACACAGCTAGTAAATATCTGAGGCCAGATTTGAACTCAGGAAGATGAGCCTTCTTGACTCCAGGCTCAGCACTCTATCCACTGTGTCACCAAGCTCCAACTATTTTCCTGACATAAGCTTCAAGTTGCCTCTGTTTTACTCCCACCTTTGATCCTGATTGTCTTCTGGGACCAAACCAAACAAATCTAGTTCCTCTTCCCCAAGACAGCCCTTAAAACACTTGAAGTTAGCAATTCTGAGGGGTTAAACATCCCCATTTCCTTCCTCGGATCCCCATATGTCATCGCCTCAAGGCCTTTGGCTATTCCGGTGGCACTGCTCTTGATGCTCTCCATTTTATCGATAGTTTTCCTAAACAATGTCTCCAACATAGAACAGAGCGTTCCAGCTGTGTTCTGACAAGGGCAGAGCATAAAAAGATGTTTACCTCCTTATTCCCAGAAGCTGTCCCTTGCAGCCCAAGTTTGCATTAAGTTTTTTAGACTGCAATATCACATTGTTGGCCCATATAGACCTTTCCATCCCCCAAAACCCCAAAATTTTTTCTTCCAACAAAACGTTTGCATACTTTCCATCAGCTATTTATTATACTTGGGATAATGAGTTTTCAAGCCTGCAGCATGTAAGATTTTATATTCATCCCTATTCAGTTCCACATTGCATTAGTGCAACTTTCTCACCTGTTAAGATCTCTTTGGATCCTGCGTCATCCAATGTCCCTCTAGCTTTGGGTCACCAAAAAAAAATATGACAAAGATGATTTCTATGCCTTTATCCAAGGTATAAAATATTAAGCAGCCCAGGATCCAGCTCAGAGCTCTAGAGCATTTTTCTGTAGACTTTCTGCCAAGCAGACATCAAACTATTAACTATGCTTTGAGCCCAGCCACTCAGCCAGTTCTGAATTCTTCTAATTGTACTATTAGGAAGCCCACATCTTTCCATCTTTTCTACAAGAATAATATGAAAGGCCTTATTCAAATATTATTCAAATATTTTAACTAAAATCTTGGTAAATTATATCAACCTCATTACCCAGACTTATAAAATTTAGTAATCCTGCCAAAAAAAGGAAATAAGGTTAGTCTGGCATAACCTGTTCTTGATTAAGCCACACCGACTTAATTGTGATCACCATTTACTTTTAAAGATATTCACTAATCATCTCTTTAATAATAAGTGCTCAAATTTTTGCAGGAATCAAAGTTAAGTTTACTGGTCCATAGTTTGAAGACTATTTTTTTCCCCTTTTGGGAAATCAGGACAACATTTGCCTTATTCCTGGCCCACAGGAACCTTTTTTTTGTTCTCTACCATCTTTTAAATACAGCTCAGCAAATACACTCACCGAGTCTTTCCAGATCCTTGATTGTAGACTAGGACACAAGGGATAGAGGAGACCTGTCATCATGAAGTCCTGGGTTCAAATGCCAGCTCTGATACTTACGTGATCTTGAGCAAGTCACTTAACCTTTCTCACAGTAAGTTTCCTCTTCTTCAAAAGTGAAGAGCTGGCCCTATGATGCAAGCTTCCCTTTCACTGAATGTTCACACTTCCCCAATTTCTAGACCTCAAATAGGCAATTTGGGGACACTCAGTTAATTCATGTCTGCACTATCTTTGACAGACACAGGGCAACAGGCAGTGATTTCCTGGTTGTAGTGGTCATGACCACTACACTTGTCCCCACTAATCCTATGGGATTAATCAGACCTGTTCTGGTTGCATGTCTGCCAGTCAATCAAAAGGTAGTTGTTGAGTATCTGGTACATACAAGGACCCTATACTTAGTGCTGTGGAGTATAAATAAAATGACATATAAGATCCAGTTTGTGTACCTAGGGAACTTAGGGTCTCATTGCAAAGGTAAAATGAGAGGGTCGAACAAGATGGTCACTGAACATCTTTGGGATTATGGGATTATGTCATCTGAATTTTCAGACATAACATTCCTTTCCTCTATAACTCTATAAGACACACAAAGCAATCCCTACTAGGTGTTGAAGGAGTAGGAGGGAAATAAGTGCTCGATGACATCACGGAAGGGAAGAATGAAGCTCCTGGGCCACTGTGGGCTGGAAAAGTCAAAGAAGAAATCATCTTAGAGGGGGAGTCATGTGATCTGGACCTTGAAGGTTGAATGCGTTCTGATAAGTGGAGAAGATAGGAAAGGGCATTGATGATAGGGAGAATGTTGTAAGCAAATATGCTGAGGTAGAAAAGCACAATTCTGGTTTTCTTTGGGTGCAGACAGATTTCAATTTCATTTCAAAGAGTACAAACCCTTCCTCACTTAAATCCAATTCACTTGCATGTCATGGCGTCACTTCCATGTCATGGCATCACCTCTATGATGTCATGGTCCTCTTTGATTGAAAAAACAACAGCTAAGTCAGGAGAGAGATATTTTTTCCCTTGTGGAATATGGTCTATTAAAGGATTAAGACACAAATACAGATCATTGAAATGTAACATAAAGCACATAAAAATGTATAAAAGAAATTTCTATGTTACACTTAGGGAGAAGAGTATTGGCAACTGGGGGAAGTCTTCATGTGAGTGGTGTCATTTGAGTTAGACTTTAAATAAGGGAGAGGCATTCAACAGGTAAAAAGGGTAAGGGAACACCTTTCAGGCAGAGGAGAAAATTATGGAGTTGGGATGTTGCAGGGTGTGTTCAGGAAATAGAGAATAGTCCAGTTTGGCTGGAGGGCATAGTATGATATAGGGTAGTGGCATATGGAGGGCCACTGATAATTGGGAAGCAGGAAGGAGCCACTGGTAAGGGAGAGATTGAAGAAGCATGAGAGAAAGGGTTTGATTGCTAGAGGAGGATTGAAGGGAATGGGATTATGGGCTGAAAAAGAGGAATTCTTTTTTAAAATGACTAGCACTGCCTTTTCCTCTGTGACTGGAGAGAAGTGAAATAACTTTGCTGTGATATTTTTTTTTAAAGCAATTGGGATTAAGTAACTTGCCTAAGGTTACACAGCCAGTTTTGCTTTTTTTTTTTTTTTAATCTGAGGCTGCAACAGATCCCGGGTCCTCCCAACTCCCGGCCTGTGCTCTTACTCACTGCACCACCTAGCTGCCCCTGCTGAGATATTTTAAAGGAAGAAGGAGGAGGAGGAGATAAGAGGATCTTCTTTCAAATGACGTTAATCTACTCAATGAAGTAGCAGTTTAAGTCATTCAATATAAATTTGAGGACTGGGAGTTCAGTAGGGACACTGAACAGAGAGAGAGGTTTGGAACAGTTGTTGTGGGGAATAATGGGGAGTCAATAATGGAAAGTATGTGAAGCATCAATCAGAGCTCAGCTTAGTTATGCACCATGAATTTATAGCAGGCAAAATCAGCTCAATTTCATGACTTCCTCCAGTGATGTTTAGTAACTTCCTGGGATCAGGAGCAGAGAAATAATTCCAATATTAATACTGGCTAATATTTGTATCCTACCTGAGTTTATTGCCAGTATGACTTTGTGCAAGTCACTTAATCTCTCCAAGCCTCAGTTTCCTCATATGTAAAATGAGAGGGTTGGCTCAGATTCCTGTTTAATTCTAGATCTGTGATCCCGTTTCATGCTTTTAGGTTTCCAAAGTGCTTTATAAATATTATCTCATTTATGAGAAGTAATGAATATGGTGAATACAAAGAAACACGGGAAGATTTATATGAACCAATGCATAATGAAATAAGCAAAACCAGAACATAAACAAAGTAATCAAAATTCAATGCTTCAAAATTGTAGTGACTAAGTTTTGGCACCGATGAAGCAATATTAGAAGGTACCCCCTCCTTTGCAGGGTGGGGGGGCGGACTATGAGTATGGACATTATCACATCAGTGGGCTAGATTATATAACTTCTTAGGTCCCTTCTACCTATAAATCTAGGTGGCATGTTGGTTGTAGTAGAACACATGCAGGAATGTGGATCTGTAGGTGAGGGATGGTAGATGGTTAGAGGGAATTATAGAGTGGTGGCTAGTAAAATAACAAAGTGCTAGAATGTGGCTTCAAGCTTGGGCATGGAGGCAATTGAAGGCAAAGAATGGAGATGGACTGGGAAATGGGGTGGGTCAAATAATCAAATGGTACAGGAATGGTAAAGAAGAAGTTTCATCTGAATGGAAGAGGCAGAAGGATAGGAGGCTATGTTTTCTCCAAGCCTTAAGAATGCAGCTCTGCTCAACATTTTTTAAATGAGCTATCCATTTGAGGATGTCCTGTCAGCCTTAAGTATCCAAAAGGATCTAAGAAAGGATGTCTAAAACCAACAGCATTGTTCTATAATCATCCCTTAATCTAACCTCAGACCCAAGGGTTGAGGTGGTTGTGGTATACAAGGACACCAGGCTATCTCAGGACTGTCTCAATATTGATAGAGATTTTTTCTTAACTCATTCCGTGGACTTGGTCAAAGGGAGCCTGAGCCAGGCATCTAATTCCATTGATTCTCATGGCTTTAGATATAAGTTCCCATTATTCTCTTGCCTGTGGGATGAGTGCTAATTATATCGTTTGCTAAATAGGCAGTAAAGAGTTTATAGTTTGATTTCCTATATGCAATGTTGGGTATGTTAGATATGAGACCAAAAAAATGTCCAAGTCATTTCATCCAGAACAAGCGCAGAATCAAACAGTTGAAAAGGACCCAAATACAACCTCAAATGAGGAAACTGAAGCCCAGAGAAGTTAAAAATGAATTTTCCCAAAGTTACACGGCAAGTTAGTAGTAGGACCAAGACCAGAATTCAAGTCTCTTATCTCTCAGACCAATATGTTTTCCCTTGGAACTTTTATTCCTACAGAATGAGAAAGGGTGTGAGTTACTCCTGTTTTAAATTGAGGACATTGAGATGAGATTAAGTCATATTTCCAAGTCCACATAGCAAAACAGTGACAGAGACTGGGTTAGAATCACAATCTCCTGTTTCCCAGGTCCAAGGGGTCCTTTCACTTCACTATAGTCCTTCCTGGGAAGGAGGGAGGGTGGATACATATCTTGCCTTGGGAAAGCGAGAAGATGAAACAGCAGCAGCAACAATGACTACAACCACACGCCTCTCACTGAGCCTCTTGCTATGGCAATGACCTTACTGAAGAGCAGCACGTCTCCCCACCTGCCTTGTGTATCTGGAATTCCCCGTGCAAACAGCCTGGCCCTTTTATGTGACAGTGCTGCTAAAGAGCACAAAGAAAGATGGAACACAGCCCCAGTGGGGAAACAACCTTGAATTGCTTTCCTCTACCCTGCCTTCAGAAGAAAAAGCATCCCCTTGCTTGGAGGAGTTCTACCCCTCCCCCCCCACCTTCCTTCTATGCTTCTCCCTTCCTCTTCTTTCCCCTTTTCTCTCTCTTTCAACATCCTATTCTTTCCTTTTCTCCTCCCCTCATCTTTCCCTTTTCTTCTTCAATTCTCTTTTCTTTCTTTCATTCTCCCTTTTCTTCTTTCCCTCTCTCACTTCTCTTCTATTTCCTTCTTTCTTTTCCTTCCTTCCCTCTCTGTCTCCCTCTTCTTTTATGTTCTTTCCCTGTACTCCTCTCTTATTTTCTCTCCCTCCCTTTTCCTTCTTATTTTCTCTTTCTATATCATTCCTTTCTCCTTATTTTCTCTTTCTCCTTTTCCCCCTTCTACTAATTTTCTCTCCCTCTCTCCATCCACTGCACCAAGTTTACAGTATAGCAGGTGGATCCCTATACAAACATAGGAGCTATCTCCTAAGAGGCAGGGGAGTTAGTGGCCAAGCTGAAACAAAACAACAGAAACCACTTGGCTCTCGGAATCATGTCACCCACCAACTGTACCTGCCAGGCAGCTGCTGTAAAATGGCAAAAACTCCATGCTTCTCCATTGAAAGGGAAATGGTGGGGGTAGCGGAGAAAAAGAGTCCTATGACTGACTAGAGGAGTAGAACCACTTGTTCACATGTCATTCTCATTAATCACGTTGCAAAGAAAGAAAATCGTGGAAAATCATTAAAATTACAGATGGCTAGATTAAGTAATTAGAATTTAGGCTAAAACAGATGTTCGTAATTAAGTGTTTATTTCATTGAATAAAATCCAGATTGTAAAGTCTATTTCACAGGATTTTAATGGTCTTCCACTCTTGTGTTATCTTTGGGGGCAAAGTTACAGTTGACAGCAGTTTGAGGTTAAAGCTTCACCCAGCCCCAAGAGCATAATGGCACCTCAGTTGGCTTAGAAAGTGGGTGGTGGAGGGCCAGGGACCCAGCTATGTTGCTATTTCAGGAAAAGACGTCATCTCAAACACTTTTCCCAAATCACATTCGACTCAATTTATACAGTGTCTCTCATACTGCTAAAGAATTTACAAACAGATCAAAAGAAAATAACAATGAACCAAAATGAAAACATAAAAATCTAAGAAATGGAGATTCCCTGCCAACTAACATTTCAGTGA
This sequence comes from Petaurus breviceps papuanus, assembly GCF_028583685.1. Taxonomy (NCBI): domain Eukaryota; kingdom Metazoa; phylum Chordata; class Mammalia; order Diprotodontia; family Petauridae; genus Petaurus; species Petaurus breviceps. The sequence goes on from NW_027187348.1 coordinate 2,325,478, forward strand.
CAAGAGAGAGGAAATGATTTTAAATGAGGGTTCAACCAGCTGAAAAATTTTTTAATTTGAAGAGAAACCAAGACAAGAAGGGAAAACAGAGAGATACGGAGACAAAGAAAGAAATAACGAGCATGAATAAAAAAGAGAGGGGGGGGGAGGTGAGAGAGAGGGAAGGGGAGCAGACAGACTAGGGAAAGAATGGACTAGGGGAGAGGAGGGACAGAGAGAGAAACAGAAAGATAAAGTGGGAAAGAGACAGAAAGAGAAACCATATAGACTGTGAACTGAGAAATGTACAGTATGATGTGATTTAGCAGAGTTGCTTTCATCCTGACTGTAGCCCCAAATGCTTTCCAGAGCTAAATTAGTAAATAATAGCAGAGGGAAAAAGCAATTAGAAGAGCAAAAAGGATGTTTCAGGATGGAGATTTGAAAGTAGATGGGAGAAGTTGATGAGGCAAAGAAATTAGAGACTCTTCTTCTAGCAGAGGTGAAATTGGGTGAGGGGAAGGGAGTTTGGGCAAAGGGAAGATAAATAGAAGACAGAATCAGGTTCAGAGAAGATTCATTGAGAAGTAGATTCTGAGTTCTCAGAAGGGAACGGAAAAACAATTCCCTGTCCTGCCTTTATCCTCTTACCTTGCCCTTATGAGCCCAGTTCAAGCCCTTCAAAGATCTCTTAACCGTGGGGTTTAAAAGGAATGGGAAAAGTAGCTTGAGCCTAGAAAAGAACTGGGGCCTTAGAGAAGAGAACCAATTAGCTAATGAAAAGTGCCCAAGTCATAGAATATTACCACCTACCACACTAGACACCTAATCCAAGAAGACAACTGAAGGTTGATTGATGTCCTAGGAGAGACTTGCCTCCAGGAAAGATCCTAGAAGACAGGATTGTAGATGTAGAGCCTGAGGGAAAACCCCTCCATTTTTCAAGGTGAGAAAATAGATGTCCAGAGAGGTTAAATGAATTTTCCAGGGTCACGGAACATGTAGGGTAGAGAAGTGGGATTCAAGCCTAAGTAATCAGTCTCTACATCCAGTGATTTTTTTTCCCAAGGAAAAAGAGAAGGCATGCTTTTGGGGAACCCTTCCGCCTATCAACATCGCATTCTGTTATCATAGAAAATAAAATATCAGAAATGGCATATGAGCATTAAGAATTCCCCAGTCAAGGATCTCAAAGAAAATTGTCAACAAGTACTCTTTGAATTCTAGGCATCAACCCTTGTTCATAATACATTGGTAGCCAAGAAAAGCTAATCCAGGATGGAATTATGTGGTAGAAAGGACTATGGAGTTTGGTGGTGGGAAGTAAGAAAGGATTTGGTAATATTAGCCTGAAAACTTACAGGACCTCAAAATGTTAGTATCCTACATAAGGCTCCTTAGGGAGAAGGGTGGCCTTAATGAAAGAAGAGTTCATATTGAGTGTCCTGGAGGAATTAATGGATCCATGATGCTGCTAGAATTCCTGTCCCCTTTCTCTCTTTCCCTTACCCCTACCTTGTCATCCATATGAACCTGATCCAGTGAGCTGGGCATGTGGAAGGGAAAGGAACTGAAAGGGCTGTAGGCAGAGCCAACTAATTTATCTGAACCCACCAGAATGGATTGGATTGCTCAAATAATTAATCATCTATCATTTTGTCTGGACCCATGATTTCATTAGTGTAGCAAGCTACTAGTGAGGAACTTTCTCTGCTAATGAAGTTCAGTACTTTCCAATTTATAAGCTGGGGCATTGAGAAGCTAATTGGCTTGCCTAGGGTCACACAACCAGTGTATATCAAGGCTGGATTTGAACACAGGTCTTTCTAAATCCAGTTGCACCACCCTTCCTCTCAATAATAATTATAGCTAATATTTCTATAGCACTTTAAGATTTACCAACTACTTTACATAAATTATTTCACTTAATCTTTATAACATTCCTTTGTGGTGGGTGCTATTCTCATTGCCATTTCACAGATGGTGAAACTGAAGCTGACAAAGGCTCAGTGATTTCCTGAGCTAATAAGTGTCTAAGGTGGGATTTGAACTGAGGTCTGGCTAGGTTTCAAGTCACTTTGCCACTCTCCCTTTCCAAGGTCAAGAATTCCCCTCCCAATATACACAGCTAGAAAACACTGGAGCCCTTTGAGCCTCTATTTTTGAAGAGGCTAGTAGGGAGATGATAATGCACTAAACTCCACCCCTCCCACCATCCAAATGCTTACTGAGATTTAAAGCCTTGCTGTAGATATAGGGAGCCCCAAAATGACAGATAATGAACTCAAGTTGGGTAGCAAGGCATAACAGAAAGAGCACTAGGAGTCAAGTGACTTTGGTTTTAATCTTTGTCCTACCATTAATTAGGCAAATAACCTTGGCCAACTCTGGATTGCAATGCTTAGAACTGAAATAGACCTTCACTTCTCTAAAACTCACCTTTCTCATCTGTGCAATAAATGTGGGGGGAGAAGGGAAGAATAGAGGGTGCATTCACTGATCTCTACAGTCCCTTGGAAAGTCTAACATTAATTGTAAAGGTCTAAAAATAAACAGACCATTGAGGGTGGAGGAGAAGGAGAAGCGATAGAGATTAATTGAAAGTGTATATAGTACAACAGCCAAGTCAAAGGAACTTATAAAGGACATGAAAGAGGATTCCTGTACTTGAGGTGAGGTTGGATTAGATGGTTGCTGAGGATCTCTTTCAAATCTCAGATTCTGAAGGACTGTGAGCCAGAAACCCTGGACAAAAGAAGGAAGTCATTCTCATGGTGCTAATGCAACAGCGCTAAGATGGAGAGAGAGAGAGACAGATGTCTCTCTACAGAGACAGACAGAGACAGAGAGACAGACAGAGAAAGAAACAGACAGAGAGAGAGAAAGAAAGAAAGAGAGATAACATTAAGGACTTCCTATATACCAAGCATTATGCTAAGCATGTAGATACCATTATAAGCAAGTAAGATAGTCCCTGACTTCAAGGACCCCACATCCTAAAGGAGAAAGAAAACATATAAAGGGAATCTGGAAAGGGAAGGGAGTACCCACTGGACAGCAGAGTGTGGATGTGGGTGGAGTCCAAAGTTGCAGGAGGAAATGAGGATAATAACTGGGATGCAGGTGGAGTTAAATTAAGCCAAAATGTATTACATGACTATTGTGTGCAGGCCATTTGTTAAGCTTCGGGGTGGGATACAAAGTTCAGAGAAGGTGAAGTCCTTGCCTTTATGCATCCTTGCTCTTCCTGAAACGACTTTCTCTTACAGAGGTGACTAAAATGCACAATAATGCATGCTAAGTACATTAGAGATTGTAAAACAAAATTCTGTGTGATTTTCGAGAGGGAAGTCTGACACTGGGAAATAATGGAGGGCTTCTTGGAGAAGGTGACATTTGAGTTAGACATTAAAGGATGAGTAGAAACTCAGAATTAAATCCCAAGTAACCTTGGCATGCTAAGCCAGCCATATTTTGATTATTTTAAATCTTGTTGGTAGTCAAGTTGAGCAGACCATTAATAAAAGAGAGATATTTACTCAGGGGAGAGAGGATTATGTAAAGCAGACACAGACAGATGTAGCAGCTTTGAGAAGCATCAAGAGAGAGAGTGAGAGAGCCCCTTGTCAGATGTAGAGAGAACCAAAGTTGCAAAGGGGCAAGGTAATAGAATGGAGAGGAATGAGCTGAAATTGATGGATGGGAGGAGACAGCAGAGGAGCTTGAGGAGGGTAGCTGGCCGGCTCAGCAGAGAAGACCAAAGAGTTTTACACAGAGCCCTGGCAGTGGAATTTAATTCACCCCAACAAGCATTTTCCTGATGACATCTTCAACATCTTGAAAGCTCAGATTAAATGTTACCTTCTCCATGAAGCCTTTCCTTTTTTCCCCATCAATATCGACCTTTTCCCTCATATCGTCCAAAGACTTTTTAGAGCAATAGCTCTATTGTGTATTAGCTTGTATTCAAGCTACATGTTTGCCGTCTTATTCCTTTAGTAGACAGTGAGAAGCAGTATGGGCTGGGGGACAAAGATCTGCCTCTGGAGTCAGGACAACTTGATTTCAGATCCTGCTTCTAATTCATCCTGGCTGTGTTACCCTGGGCAAGTCATTTAATTTCTCAGTGTCCAGACAACTCTCTAAGACAGTAAATTTCAGAGAAGATGCAGGTCTGCATGGGTAGAGGAAGTTCCTCAACATGGCCTTCCTTTGCTGGTGAAATCATAGGTCAAGTCCTCCCACACCTTTTCCCTGAAAGAGGGGCCTCTCCATGAGCACATGGACTATGTCCAATAAAACTTTGTATCTTTCTTCCCCAATGCCCAAAACAGGCATCTGTACATTGTAAGCATATTTAGGATTAAAGCATCATAGATTTATAACTGGAAGGAACCCTGGAAGTCATCAAGTTCGACCTCCTCATTTTATTGATGAGGAACGTAAGGTCCAGAGAAGTCCATGGCTGCTCAACCAGTAAATGTCCAAGGCAGGATTTGAATGCACTCCAAGTGTTTACTGCATATTATTTGAATGAAGGTATGTTGCATTATGGGCAAGGCACAGTGTTCTGAAGATGACGCCAAGATAAATAAAATGCCTTCCCTGATCCATAGATCTTATAGCCATAAGGGAAGTGATTGCCCTAATATAAATTAGAAGGTAATCAGTGCAAAGTGTATTAAGGGATTGAAGAAGAAAGCAATTCCAGGAGAGGCTCATGGATCTCTGTATCTTGGCTGCCTTGACCTCATAACTGTGATAGCAGCTTCTTCTGGGTCAGGATACTGGAACTAATAGCTCCTCAGATGCAAACAGGGGAAGGATACAGGTTAGCTCCCTACTGCTACAATGTTCTTTTCAAGGGGGATTGTAGATGGATGAGAAAAAGATTGAATCCTCTGCATTATCTTTGCCCAGATGGTGTGGAAAAGTCAGGCTAGAGTTTTAGTTCTCCTCATTCAAAGATAGATCAAATTTCTTTTGTTGTTTTAATATGGAATACATTTCTCAAAGATGGTCTAAGAATGGTTTAGCCTGGTTCCTATTATTGGGCAAAATTATGAATCAGGTAAAGTTTATATTTGCAATCTCCTTACCTTCTCTTATTCATCAAACCTGTCAATATACTCTGTATGTTACCTTTTAAATTTGTAATTACCTTTTAATTTGTTTTAGGGTAATCACTCCACTCCTAGACTTTAAAAGATTGTACTGTGCACATAATAGGCATTCAGTGTGCTTATTCCTCTTTTCCCTTTTTTTAACCTTCCCTACCCATTCCAAGGATCCAGTTCCTGCATTTATTCACTCATTCATTCAAACAGATACTAATTGAGTAGCTGAGCACCTATACCTGGTTCTGTAGGAGATGAAAAGAAGTATAAATCATAGCTCCTGCCCTCAAGGGGCTTACAGGCTAGTTGGGGAGAGAAGACAAAGATAGATTAAAAGTTCAGTGCCAAGTATCAGACAGCAATACCAGAAATGTGAGAAGCATGACAGATAAATGACTCAGTAATAAGTGATATGAGCTTCTTCACAGAAAGATCCATGGCCAAGGCTCTCCTGTAAGGAAAGAGTCACTGAATTTCAGAACTGGAAAGGACCTCAGAGGCCATCTAGTACAACACTTACCTGGACAAAGAATCTCCCCTGCAATATACCTAAAAAGTGGTCATTCAGCCTTTGGTCACTGGCCTCCATGAGGAGAACCCTCTACATTCTGAAGCAACCCACCCCAAATTCAGTTAGCTCTAATTGCTAGGGAGTTTTTTCCCTTTATAATAATCATGACAGCTAGCATTTATATAGTGTTTTAATATTTGCAAACATCTCAAATTTATCCTCACAAAAACTCCGGGAGCTAGGTGGCCTTATTTATCAAAATTAGGTCTTCATCTATTCTCTAGGACATGAAAATGTTATTAAGGAAAGTTTGGAACTGATCAGTTATTCAGCTTATAACAGAGACATCCATAATGTTAAATAGTTGGACTCACTCAACATCTTGCCTCTGTACCAAATTAGTTTCAGGGAATAATCATCCATAATCTCCATCTAGTTTATGTATCTAGAGTATAGTTCCACAATGATAGCATTTCTTTTTTTTATTCTCACTCTAATCCACTATACTTCCACCCCAAAGTTAGTATATTTCTATAAAAGAGTTTATTTTGTTGATATACTTTGTTATCCCTTGTCAGATCTGCTTTTTTTTTTAACAGGGTATACTTTTTAAAGAGACAACTTGTGCAATGCTTAATCCAAAGAAATCAATTATTATGGTGAAATTTCAGGTACCAGTGGAGGAGGTATTTTGGGCTTAAGAAAAGGGTTTTTCTGTAGTCTCTCAAAGTAATATCAGTGTGGGAAATATACGGTGGAATACTTGGTCAGTTGGAAATTATGAATAATGCTTTCCTGAAATAGTTTAGAAACATGAATAGGGACAAGATACCATGTGTACAGCTATGTATTCTGCCTGTGTGTAAGGTTTACCCTGTTGGACATATGCATTACTTGCCCTATGTTGATTTATTCTTATTTATATATACCTTTATAAATATATTTATGCCTTTTTTAAACATAATCCAGTCATTTTAAGCTTTCCAAAAACATGATTTGTGCCTAGATTTCCTCTGCATTTCCCTACTAATCCTTTCTTCCCCATCTACTATCCACCAACAAACACCACATAATACAGAGCTTTGCACACAGAAAGACTTAATCAGTGTAGTTGAATGACTGGTTGACTAAGCCCCAAATATCTAGAGTATTTACATAAATTTCAGCAGTTCTGAGCTAAGCTTTAATGAGTGTCAAAGATAAATAGAAATCCTCCTTCACTGACCTAGAAGTATCCCTTTCTCCTAGAAATTCGCTGCATATTCTCATTTTCATAGAACGAATAAAGAAAATAACATACTAGAGTTAAATGAACATAAAGGAAAGGGCTAGGAGGTGTCTCCTTAAGTAGTCTAGAGGTCAGGGAGGAGGTCTGTACCAGAAATGAAAGTAAGGGCCCGTGCAGGCAGCTTTTACACTCTCAGCTTTACTGGTTCTAAAGTTGGTTAGCATGGAACAATAAGAAATCATCTGGTAGATGAGGCTTTAGGGATGAATTTATTTTCTTTCACTGATAGACATTCTCTTATTCCCTTTTTTCCTCTCTCTTTATCTCTATTACTCTCTTGCTCGCTCTCACTCTCTCCCTCCCTCCCTCCCTCCTATTATTTCTATGTCTTCTCTTTTTCCTTTCTTCCTGCTTCTCTCACTTCCTTTCTTTTACTTTTCAATTTTCTTTTCTTCTATCTCTTCTTCTTTCTTCCATCCCTTCCTCCCTTTTCTCTCATTGTCACTCTCTCTCCCTGCTCCCTCTCTTTCCTTTTCTCTTCATCATCTCTTTCCTTTTCTCCTTTCATCCTCTGACTTTCCCCTCCCTCCCCACATCCCCAGCTCTCCTCAGCCCTGCTATTTGATGCTGTCTACACTGTTGTGACCGCAGTTCAAGAGCTGAACCGAAGTCAGGAGATTGGTGTGAAGCCCCTGTCTTGTGGCTCAGCACAGATCTGGCAGCATGGTACCAGCCTCATGAACTACCTGAGAATGGTGAGAAGGGATTGAAGGATCTGTCTAGTGAGTCTGCTGATTGCTTACATCCCTGGGCTAGCCAGATATGGGGAGGGGGGAGGGGAGGCGGCAGTCAGGTTAAAGATGAGAGTGCCACTTAAATATACACACACACACTACTAACTGTCATAATCTGGTTCATTATTATGGCAGGTGGCATAAACTACAGGTTAATTTGTATCTCTCAATAGATAATAGCCAAATAATGGTAATAATAATAAGTAATAATAGCTATATTCATTTAGCCCTTTAATGTTTGCAAAGCACTTTACATATGTTACCTCTTTTGATATATAAGCTCAATAAAATTAGTCTCTAAAACAGTATTAGCCCTGTCCCCTATTTCCAGTGTTATAAGTCCCACTCAGAGTCAACACCTGAATTTGAGCACTCTGTGTAGAATTGGAACCAGAAAAAGAACGGTTGAGGCAGAGATGGGAAGCGACACCATTACCCAATTCAGCACCTGTCCTAGTCTTCTGACCTTATCATTCCTCAGCTAGCATACTGGCTCAAACATCCATAGAACCTCATTGAATTTCCCCTGGCCCTTCTGAGTGTGTCCAGGGTTACAGATGATAACCAAGAACATCTGTAGCCCCCAAGAAAAACAGTTCCTAATAGTCTAGAGGAAAATGGAGAACTGGATATTTATGTACGTACACACACAAGCACACTAGATTTGGAGGCCATCTCCGCATGTTAACAAAAGCTCAGAGATATATGTGCGCATACCTGCATATGTATATAATATACACACACGGGCATACATATACATATACATGTATGCATATAAGAATGTAAATGGTGACAAAAGATTAGGTGTGCATATATACACATGCATATACATATATGTATGTGTGTCTGTGCATATATAGACACACAAACTACATGTCTCTCCAACCTTTTGTTAACATTCTTACATGGCCCCAAACCTAGTTTCCTTTAGGGTTAGCCTAATTTTATACGTACTAGAAGCATGTGGTCCCGTGATCTTTTGTGGGGTTACTACAAAAGGGAAGACTTTGTGAAGAGATGCCATAGAGAAAGGAGAGGTGTTCTAGATGGGCCATCTAAATAATTATTGAACAATGGTACAGAAGGCAAAGGGTAGAATTCTAGCCTGCCTTCAGTTTAAAAATGGACAGAGATATGAGTTTAAGTATTGGTAGAAAGGTTTACCCCTTAAATCATTCACATTCCTCTTCAAATGGATTAAAAATAAATAACACTGATTCACAGGAGTTATATTTACAGTATCCCAAAACTCTTAAATGGAGACAGGAAGACAGATCTTGACAGCTTTTACTTTTCCAGTATTTATTAAATACAACATTTATTCAACATTTATTAAGCACTTATTATGTACTGGGCACTGGGGAAGACTCAAGGCTTAGATCAACTACAGTTCTTGCCTTTGCTACAAAGATAAATATAATATAAAATATTACATGATAAATTAATTGGGTACAAAGCAATGTGCTGCATGAAGTCTAAAGGGAGGAGAGCAAGGAAGATTGTTGCCTCCTGGAGAGATGAGGAAAGACTTCAAAGAGTAGGTAGGATTTAAGTTTGTCTTAGAAGGATGGACAGGAATACCATAGAGGAAAGGGAGGATGGGATAGGAAGGGGGGAAGGTGAAGTCATTGTCTCTCTCCTAGTGTGCACTCTAGGTTAGTGGAAACACCAAGCCACTTTGGTGCTGTAACTCACTCTCTCTTGGACAGGTAGAATTGGAAGGTCTCACCGGCCACATTGAATTCAACAGCAAAGGCCAGAGGTCCAACTATGCCCTTAAAATCCTGCAGTTCACAAAGAATGGCTTCCGGCAGGTAAGCTCAGTGCCAAGGCACTTTAATGACCAAAACTTCCACTCTGTGCCCAGGTCCTCCCCACTGGTGGGTTACATTCTTTGATTCTGTGCTAGTCAGAACTGTAGTCACCTCTCAACCTTCCACATTGGCAGTGTGTATGGCACATCATATCCCAGTCACTCATCTCTTCTCTCCCTCCTAGCCACTGTCAGGCAGTGAGCACGAGCTTAGAGATTACAAAATCATTTTAAGAGTAATATAGATAAAATTATATAATGGAGAGAAAGCATCATCCCAAGAGTCAGAAGACCAAAGTTTTTATTTCCAGGTTTGTCATTAACTAGCTTTGTGACCTTGGTTAAGTAATTGTTTTTTTCTCTCTGGACCTCATTTCCCTTCTAACATATTAGGATTCTTGGAAGGTAGAATTATAAAATCATAAATATCAAATATATATATATATACATATATGTATATATACACACAAACATGTAGCACATGAAATCCCAAATCTTCATATTGCAGATGAGAAAACTGAGGCCCAGAAAGGTTAATTGATTTAACCAAGGACACACAGCTAGTAAATGCTAAATAGTAGGGCTAAAATCCTGGACAGCTCTTTCCATTTTATTACACCATGCTGCAGAAAAAAAATTACATAATGAATGTCAAATTCCAACATTGTTTGTAAGCTCCTTTACATGTAGGAAGGTTTTTTTTTAATTGCTAGCATCAGATAAAGTGCCCTGAATATATTAGGTGCCTAATAAATGTTCCTTGAATTTAAGTTGATTATTTAGGCTGATGAAGAAAAGTCAAGTATGGAGCTGCTTGAGTCCTCCATTCTTTAGGTCTATTGTCACTGATTTTGCCATCCCAGCCCTTCTTTTGCCAAGAGGGCTAATTGTCTTGTGGAGCCAATAGACAACATCAAGGGTACTCAGACAGTTAATATACTATTTTCTTAGTAAGGAAAGGTTAGAGTCTGGGTTCCACTTTGTGAAGTTATACAGAGGCAGATTTCAGCTCTACCTAAAGAACTTTACAGGTAGGTGGTACAGTGGATAGAGCACTGTGCCTTGGATCAGGAAGACCTGAATTCAAATCCAACCTCAGACCTCACCTAGTAGCTATGTGACCTTGAGCAAGTCACTTAACCCTGGTTGCCTTAGTTTACTCATTTTTAAAATGAACTGGAAAAGGAACAGACAAACCACTCCAGTATCTTTGCCAAGAAAACTCCAAATGGAGTCGTGAAGAGTCAAGTATGTCTGAAATGACTAAAAACTATCAACAGCAACAACAAAACTATACAAGAGTAGAACAGAGTGTTTCATTAAGTAGTAAGTTATTTATCAAGAAAGGTGTTCAAGCAGGGGCTAGATGAACGCATGTCAAAATACTGTGAAGGGGATTCATACTTAAGATTGGATGTTGTGGGAGGGAATACGGGCTAGCAGCCCTCACACCTCCTCTAGGCCTGTGTGTATCCCTCCAACCCTTGGAATAATAATGACAAAAATTAATAATAGCTAGCATTATAGTGCTGTAAGGTTCACAGAGCACTTTACAAATATTATCTCATTTTATTCTCACAAAAACCCTGGGAGGTAAATGCTATTGTACCCATTCTATAAATGTGGAAACTGAGGCAGACAGGTTAAATAACTTGGCAGGATTAACAGAGCTAATAGATTTGTGAGGCAGAATTCGAATTCAGGTCTTATTGACTCTAGGCCCAGAGCTCTATCCACTGTATCACCCATCTGTCTTGTACTTGACCCTAGTTTAGAAAACCCACCCTACAAGCTTTCAATATGGCCTGCCTGAGCTTGTGTCAGCTAGCGTAATGGAACCAGATATGGAAACAGACAAGGAATAATGCATAGAAATCCAGTCTTGGAAGACATAGATTCAAGTCCTCATCCTAGATGGAATAATGGATAGAAATCCAACCTTGGAAGACATAGATTCAAGTCCTTATCCTAGATGTATTGGTTGTATGACCCTGGGCAAGTCATATAACCTCTGGGTGCTTTAGGCAACTCTCTGAGATAAGTTGAAAGGAAGGTATCTACTTGCATTGGTGGAGGAAATTTCTTTATCAAAGAGTTCCCTCTGTTAATGTAAATGACATGTCCAGGCTCTATCCCTATTTAGACACATACTTACATATGGGAAATAAGTGTGTTCATGGAATAGAATGGAACCAGAACAGGAAGATCATGAACAATATATCCATGACTGCTTAGGAATAGCTGGAGACTTTCAGATCCCCTCCCTGCATCCTTCAATAAAGGCTATGCCAATAAACTAGCCAAGGGTCTGCTCCATTGTATCAGATGATAGGAATCTTTGGAAACCAGTGCTGAGGCAGTTAGGGCAGCTAGGTGGTACAGTGGAGAGAGTACTGAGCCTGGAGGCAGGAAGATTTATTTTCTTGAGTTCAAATCTGGCCTCATATATTTACTAACTGTGTGACCCTGGTGCAATGGCAAGCACCCTGCCACACCCAGGATGGCTTGCTAGCACAGGTTCTTTTGATCTGTTTTATAAAGGAAAGACTGCTCAGAAAGGGGTTAACAATCCTACTTAATTATAAATAAAGAAATAAGTATAGAAAACACAAGCAGAGAAATTAGCACAAAGACCAACAGACAGGGCTCCAGCTGTCTGAACATAGCAATATTGCTGTGTTCTTTACATACATCACTGGATCGAGGGAGCACAGACATCTGAGCAGTCAGGGGGCTCAGAACATAGAATTACTCATAATCTCAACTAGGAAATTAAAAGATCCTTCTCATGAGCGAACCCCCAAAGCAATAGACTAACCTCCCGGTATCTGACTGAGTGCCAAGGAGCTTGAAAATCACTGTGCCCCCCGCACTTAATTGGAAACTCCCTGTAGCCCAGATCCTGATTAGCTCTGGGCCAGGGCTCTATGTACCTGTTAATGGGCAGGGGAGACCTTCAAATTCCCTTAACATTACACCTGAGCAAGTCATTTAACCCTATTGCCTCAGTTTCCTCAACTGTAAAATGAACTGGAGAAGGAAGCAACAAACCATTCCAGTATCTTTGCCAAGAAAATCCCACATAGCATCATGAAGAGTCAGACCCGACTGAAATGACTGAACAACACTGAGACAATTAATGGCTGCAAGGAGATTCTTAGCAGAGGCATAGGTGTTGTGCCAGGAGACTTCTAAGATCCTGTCCAACTCCAAGGATTGAACTGGGTGTAATGTAATGCCAAGGAAAGGCAACTTCCCAAGGTTCAAAATACCAGCATAGGTGTTCTCCATTTTATTCAGTGACAAACCAAGAACAGAGAAGATCAAAACATGACATCATTCAAAATACAGCATTTACTAAGTGTGATTAAATAATCTCCAAGTACTACCCCACCCCAGGACCTTACATTCATTCAATCAATTACAAAGTCCCTGTTCTAAATACTACTCCACCCCTAGGCTGTACCTTCATTTAGTCCATCACAAAGCCCCTCTTCTCAAATGGAGATTAGTTTCCAAACATAAGTAAAGTACATTCACTTGTTCAACCATAGAACACAAAAAGGTCAAAAGTTCCCCACCCCTGGATCACAATTGAATCTACCCCAGAGTTACATCAAGTTTAAGCACAGCACTTAATACCCAAATGGAGGTCTTTTCTTCATCTTGACACGAGGCAAGTTCTCAGCAATCTTAGTTCCTGGGGAGACAAGGCTTAGCAAGGCCACAAGACACATTGCCAGTCCCTTCATTAATTCATCCTCTGTCTGTAGAACAGTCCTAGAACCCCTGAAAACATTAGCAAAACCCTCTCCCAGGATTTCTGTAAACATACAACAAGAAAATCCTTCTTCAGGGCTTCTGAACCAACAGAAAGGTTCCCAGACCCCTGCAACAACAGCACTGTCCTTCACCAGTGGACAGTATTCACTCTCTGTCTGCAGGACAGTCTCAGGAGCTCTTAGCCAACAGCCAGGTTCTAGGACTTCTTCAACAGGACTGTCTTTCACCAGTGGACAAATCTGGCAAAACAACATCAAAACAGACAGACAAAGTACCAGCAAAACAGCCATGTCTCCTCAGTCCTTGGCAGTTCAGGGGGCAGGTCTCAAAAGTCCAGGGCAATTCAATGTGGCCCCCAGCAATTCTCTCAGTCTCTCTCTGCCTCCACGAGGTGCTGCTTCCAAAAAGTTCTTCTGCCTCTCTCTTGTGTCTCTCCAAATCTACGTCACCAGCTCCTCCCAGTTTAGGACTCTCTTTTCACATCAACAAGTCCATCCCACAGGTGGGATTAACAAGCTCTGGGTTTTAACACAATCACTTTGAAAACCAAGCCAATACAGGGGAATCTTTATATTCCATTACTATCACACTGGGTAATTTTTAAGATCACTTCCAGTTGTCAAGTTCTATGGTTCTATGATTTTGCTCGAGGTGGGTTTGTTCATCCCATCCCACTTTGACCTACTCTTCCTAGGACCATCGGCATACATCTGTGCAGTGATTGGTCAAGGTGCAGCAGGTACCCATTGGTAATGGACAGCATGCGACAAAATTGGTTCTTCTCAGTGTGGGAGCTACTTTTGTAATCTTGGCCTCGCAGTGCTCTCACCCAGTGAGCATAGTACAGCTTCTGTGCAGCCCTAAGACAGAGTTAAGCAGCCTTTACTGCATCCCCACAGAGTGTGGTTTTGTGCTTTGAACTTGGGATACAGAGAAAAGAACAGGCATATTTTCTTCCTTCAGAGACCCTCTAGACCAGGATGGGAGAATGATAAAAACACAGAAAATAAAAAAGGAGTCCATTACAATGAAGGCATTTTGTTTGTTTTAACACTGTACATACCTATGAATGAGGCAGACAGAAGTTGTGAATAGAACTAGTCTTCGAATCAGGAAGACCTGGGTTCTGTCCTGTCTCTGATAAACAAATCCCTTAACTTCTCAGCACCTCAGGCCTCTCTTAAACCAAGTTATAAAGCAGAGAGTAATGTGCTTTGGAAGAAGGATTTTCTGGAGTGGGATTTCCCTATGTCAGTGAAATCAAAAGTCTGGTTTAAAATGTGTGTGTTATGTGTAGAAATGATAACGGACAAGGAGTAATGGATGGAAATATGGTCTTAAAACCATGAAGACACAAGTTTATATCCTGGCTCCTAGGTATATTGCTTGTGTGATCCTGGGCAAGTCACATAACCTCTAGATGCTCTAGGCAACTCTCTAAGACTATAAATTGCATTGGCAGAGAGAATTTCCTTATCCAGGAATTTTGTATTTTAATAAAATGAAGGACCTATATAAAGATAACCATTAAGTACAGAAAATGTGTGTATATAAGCTCCTTGGGAGTAGGGTATTGTGGTTTTGTCTTTGTCTTTTTTTTAACTTCTTATTAACTATACTGCTTAGTGCCTGGCATATAGTAGGTGTTTAATAAATGTTTGTTGATTAATTAATATGGACTATTATGATTATGGAAGAGGATTGTAGGGAAAGTTTTGTTAGGGACTATTCTGATAAATCAAGGAGAATGGGTGGAATTCATTAGAGAAAACTTCTTGGAAGAGGTGACTTTGAGCTGCAAGTTTTAAAGAAAAGGAGTCTGACTTGAACACTTTCTGAAGGTTATTGGTGAAACCTTTATAGATATAGCAGAGATTGTCCTGGGACCCTCCTCACCATCTCTCCTGTCTAAAGGAGAAGTCCTGTACAATCCCAAGATTGAACTCCACTTTTTCTCTGTGACCTTATGCTTTTTATGCTCAACTTCACTGGTCCCAGTCCTTGTCTGTACTTTAATCTTTACTGAGAATCAGGCCTTCTAGCTTTCAGGCCATTTACAGAAAGGATCCCACCCAAGTAAGAGTCCTACTCTATTAGTCAACCCAGCCCAGGTCTTCCAAGCCCCTGCCTTTAAATATTCATTAGAAACCTCAGGACTGACCCTAGAGCTACTTCCCAGTGAACAGGGGTTTTTAATCTAGGGTCTATGAAATTGTTTTTTTATAATATAGTTTATAACTATATTTCAATATGATTGGTTTCCTTTGTAATTCTTTATTTTTTATTTTAGTCATTTAAAAATGTTATTCTAAGAAGGATTCCTAGGCTTCTCCAGACTGCCAAAAGAGTTGGTCTCTCTCTGTCTATGTGTGTGTGTGTCTCTCCCACCCCCATCTCTGTCTCTTTCTCTGTCTGTCTCTCTATCTCTCTCTCTGTCTCTGTCTCTCTCTCACACACATACACACACACAGCACAAAGGTTAAGAAGCCAGGCATGGTAGCACATCACTGTAGTAGTTCCTTCTACAGGGAAGCTAATGCTGATGGGAAAATTATATTTGGGAGTTTTGAGATACCAATCAGGTATCAGTATTGTCTCACTCCAGTATGGTGACTGTGCAGTGGTCAGGTTGCCTAAGTTGGGGAGAATGTGCCCAAAACTTCCATGCTGATCAGCAAAGGGGTTGGGTCTATGAATGAACACTGCATTTCCAGCCTGAGTGAGAGACAGAGACTCATTTTCCAAGATAGATAGATAGAATGAGATAGATTGGCAGATAGATAGATAGATGATAGATAGATTGATAGATGAAGATAGATTAATAGATTGATAGATATAGATAGGTAGATAGATGCTAGATAGAGTGATTGATTGATAGATGGAGATAGATAGATGATAGATAGATAGATAGATAGATAGATAGATAGATAGATAGATAGATAGATAGATAGGTAGGTAGGTAGGTAGGTAGGTAGGTAGGTAGGTAGGTAGGTAGGTAGGTAGGTAGGTAGGTAGGTAGGTAGATATAGATGATAGATTGGTATATAGGTAGACTGGTAGATAGAAAGATAGATAGATAGATAGAGATAGACAAATATATTTCCTAATCCTGAAATAGAATATGAGTTCCTTGAGGGCAGGAACAATCTTTGTGTGTCCTCAGTGCTTAACACCGTTGTATAGATGGGTTTCTTGTGCTGCCAGGGCAGTCTGCTTCCGATGTTCTCTTTATTCACTGAGTGTGAGTGGCTGCTGAGCTGACCCTGGTCCTGCCTCATCCTGTTCTCTAGCAGCTGATTAGGCTCAGCGGGCCTCTTCACCTGAGTCCTGCTCCTCCGGCAGCTACCACTTAGCCCGGCTCTGAGTGCCATAGTCATTAGGAATCAGTGCCTTCCTTCTCCCATGCCTCTCTCCAACTACCACCAGTCCTTCCATTTTCTCCCAACTAAGAATCTGGCATCTTCCAGGAAGTACGTTCCTCTGTCTGGTTCCCATGGATGCATCATCATGATGATATGAATGAAAAACAAAACAAAACAAAACAAAACAAACACCGTATTTGGAGTCAGAGAGCCCGGATTTGAATCTCAGGTCCGCTATTAACGTGCATGGCCGTGATTGTCATTTAACATCTCTGGATCTGATTTTTTTTTCACCATGAGGCTGTGAAGCTCTTTTCCCATTTTAAATACTACAATCAGCTTGTCCTTGCCCATGCCCACCTCCCAAAGGTTTAAAATCTAATTCAAACTGTATGAAAATGGTTGCCATAGGGAAGAACATTTCAGATATTGAGGGAAACTTCTAGCAGGAAGAGACTAACGTGGTTTGTACCTGAAATTCTTTGGTTCCACCTGGGGGGAAAAATGGCAGACCTGTATATGGAGATACATTTGTCTTACATGTGCATGTGCATTCTCTCTCTCTCTCTCTCTCTCTCTCTCTCTCTGAGTACCTCTCTCTCCCTCTGTCTCTCTCTCTCTCTCACACACACACACACACACACACACACACACACACACACATACTTTAGACTTGCTGTAGCTGGTATTTCATGGGAACCGAAGATGTGACGGCTGCTTCTTGACCTACTGTGCTTCCATAGGCCAGCAGTCGCTACAGAAAGGAATTGTACCCTTAATTGGAGTAATCCTTCTTGGTTTTCATTTTTTTAATGGTCTCACAGGCTAAAGCAGGGGTAGGGAACCTTCAGCCTCTGGGTTACATGTGGCTTTCTAGGTCCTTGGGTGCAACCTTTTGACTGAGTCCAAGTTTTACAAAACAAATCCTTTTATTGAGGGGATTTGTTCTGTGAAGTCTAGATTCAGTCAAAGGGTCGCACTTGAGGACCTAGAGGGCCACATGTGGCCTTGAGGCCACACGTTCACCTCCCCCTAGAAGTTCTGCAGGGGTATCTGTTCTAGTCTACATGGGTACAGAGGGACTTGGGAACAACCACAGATTTACAATAAGCAGGGATGGTGCCTCACACAGCAGTCAGTGTCCAGAATTTCTTTTGAATTATAAGACCAAACTGGGCCTCTCCAAAAGTCTTCTGCACCCTTTATTACAAGAAAAAGAGAGATAAAATTAGTAATGACAGTTAAAACACACACACATACATGCACCCCAATACATGCTTTATTATGACAAAGCACTTTTATCCATATTATCTCCTTTGGTCAGTCAATTGATAAGCATTTATTAAGTTCCTACTATATTTCCAGCACTGTGCTAAGTCCTGGGGAAACAAAGAAAGGCAAAAGACATCACTAACATAGAATCCATGAGGACAGGAACTCTGTATTTCCAGATCCTAGGTCCTAGGACTCATATATACTTAAATGTGTATTCATATATATACTTATATGTTTTTTAAATGAAATGAAATATTACTGTGGGGCAGGGCATGGGCTATTGTCTCAATTTCACAGATGGGGAAACTGAGATTCAAAGAGTTTAAGATAGGGGCAGGTAGGTGGCACAGTGGAGAGAGCACTGTCACTGCAGTCAGGAGGACCTGAGTTCAAATCCAACCTCAGACCAGACACTTGACACTTACTAGCTGTGTCACCCTGGGCAAGTCACTTAACCCTAATTGCCTCGCTCCACCCCCAAAAAAGAGTTTAAGACATACACAAGGTCACACAGCAAGGCAGGACTTGGCTCCTCTTCTGACTTTAAATCTAATGCTTATTCATCTAACAGTCATTAAGTGATCATCTGACTTCTCCATGCTGCCATATGTAAGCACCCCTTCCCCTCAATTCTCCCTGTCCTTTCTTAGGCAAGGAAAGGAAACTGGTCTGTTCCAGAGGTTCCTTCTTTGGAATTCCTCAACAACTCAACAAGTGACACATTCTGTTCAAGCTTAGTGTTGTTGAAATGCTGAGGAAGTCATTTGATTTATAATGGTCTGTCAGGCTGAGGTTTCTTAAACAAAGGTGGTTTCTCTGTGTCGATTGGGGTTCTTTCTCTCTCCCCCTGTCAGTGTGAGTGAGGATTAAGAGTTCGTTTTGATTATTTAGATAGCATCATGTAGAGACCCAGTGGGTTGTAATTGGTAAAATGTCTGAACCAAAAGCCAGGCTCCCCGTCGGTGGCTGATTAAAGGATTATTACCAGTTGTTTTTTTTTTGATATTTCAGAATTCAGGGTTATTTTTACCATTTTAGAAATTACTATTTTGACTCTAATCATATGTACTTTCCTTTCCTGGTGCTTTTGTCACTGGAGTTGGGGGTGGGGAAGCAAGGACTTACCCTCCCTACATTCTGCTCCAAGTGCTCTTCGTCAGTCTAGCCCACACTCTATTCATGGGAATAGAAACTCAAAGACCAGGCTCACTAATGGTCCCAAATCTCATCACCTAGAGACAGGATGGTGCAGGGGATAGAGAATGGGACTTGGAGGCTGTTGGGCCTAGGTTCAAAACCTGCCTCTGATACTTGTCAGCTGTGTGACCCTGGACAAGTCACTTTAGCAACCTAGGCGTCAGTTTCCTCATCTGTAAAATAGGATGTTTGTGTTAGATGGCCTTTAAATCTGTGAGTTGGGTTTGACTCATAATTCTGAGACATAGTAGCTATAGCTTGGAGTAAATCCATGAATTTTAGTTTCCTTGTCTGTAAAATGGAAATACTATTGTTAATGCCTTCCTTACTGTGATTTTTTTTTAAGGCAAGTTAGTGCAAATCTTAAGCACTATGGAAATAGTTATCCTTATCAGATCTGTCCCTTTTAACACTCCCTCCATCACATTCTTTTGCTTTTCTTTTGAATTTTTTTTGGGGGGAGGTGGCAAGGTAATCGGAGTTAAGTGACTTGCCCAGGGTCACACAGCTAGTGTCAAGTGTCTGAGACCAGATTTGAACTCACGTCCTCCTGACTCCATGGGGCTACTCTATCCACAGCACCACCTAGTTGCCCCTGTTCCTTTGAAATTAAAATGCCTCAACGTGAAGATTGTCTCCTCCACCTCAATCAACCCAACCTTGCTTTCATACAGGCAACCCCAGGCATCAAGATTGGTTTAGTTTTACTTGCTTAAAATGTGCATTAGAGATCCCACTCTGGGGAGGCATGGTGGAAAAGGCACAGAACAGGAGAGGGTCTTAATTCCATTCATTTATCTCAAGCCAGGAGAGCAGACACTTGTGAAGGATGTTACTTCTAACACTGACTACCTATGGTGGAACATTGGATAAGTCGCTTAACCTCTCTGGGTCTCAGTTTCCTTATCTGTAACATGAAAAAGGTCTCTAATGTACCTTCCAGCTCTTTTTCTATGACTCTATGGTCCTCAAGTCATCAGTCACTTAACCTCCCTAGGTCTCAGTTTCCATGTTTGTAAATTGAGAATATTCAATTACATGGCCTCTGAGGTGCCTTGCCCACCTAGTTTTATGATACAATGACTTTGCTAGAGATATAAGAAGATGAGAGCATCCTGCAAATGAATATTAAGAATTCCTTTATCAGGCATCCCCAGGGACCTCTATCAGAAGATGGGCAGACTTACTGTGGACTGATGGCATCAGCATTCCCACTGATTTGCTGCATAGGATCATAGAGGCACAGATTGTTTTTTATTTATTTTTCTTTTTTTGGGGGGGGGCGCAGGGCAATTGGAGTTAAGTGACTTGCCCAAGGTCACACAGCTAGTAAGTGTTAAGTGTCTGAGGCCAGATTTGAACTCAGGTCCTCCTGACTCCAGGATCAGTGCCCTATTCATTGCACCACCTAGCCACCCCTAGGCACAGATTTTTATGATTAGAGGGCACCTTATGGATTATCTGATCCAACCCCCTCATTTTACATCTGAAGAAACAGGCCTAGAGAAAGGAAATCAGTCAGTCCATAAGCATTAATTAACAGCCTACTATCTCATCCACCTCCAGTGGTCACACCTTTGGCCCAAGCCCATTTTAACTGCTGCTCCCTAGGTCCAGTTACACCTTCAATAGAGGAGAAAACTTTTCTTTCCTTGGGCAGCATTAATAATCACAATGACTGTATATTAACTCATTTGATCCTCATGACTCTGAGAGGGTAGGTGCTCTGTATCACCCCATTTTACAGATGAAGAGACTGAGGAAGACAAAGTTAAATGACTAGCCCAGAGTCATGCAGATAGTAACTGTCTGAGGTCACATTTGAACTAAAATCTCCCTGATTAAGTCCAGCTCCATCCACTGTACTACCTAGCTCCCTCTTGAGCTTTCCCTTTGAACTCCACTCTCTCCCCATCAATTGTCCCAGCTACAAAAATTGATCAGTATGACGCTGTCTGATAGATTCATGCATGCATTATATATACTTATTCATTCATTCATTTAATTACTTCTTTTTAACTTTTTTTTAAATTGAGTTCCAAATTTTCTCCCTCCCTCGAGCCTTTCTCCCACCCACTGAAAAGGCAAGCAATAAGATCATGCATTCATTCCACAAGCATTAAGTGCCCACTAAAGTGTGAATGCCAGGCACTGTGCTAAGTAATGAGGATACAAAGATTATATTTCTTCCTTTGAAATATCTCCCTGATTTGCTCTCCCTTCCAAGTTCCCAGCACTGTTATCCTATCCAAATCTTTATCAACTACCACTTAGGTTATTATTTATATTCAGTAATTTTTCAGTCATGTCTGACTCTTTGTGACCCCATTTGCGGTTTTCTTGGCAACGATACTGGAGTGGTTTGGCATTTCCTTCTCCAGCTCATTTCACAGATGAGGAAACAGTTAAGTGACTTGCCCAGGGTCACATAGCTAGTAATAGGTATCTGAGACCAGTTTTGAACTCAGGACGATGAGTCTTCCTGACTCTAGGCTCACCGTACCACCTAGCTGCCCAGTGCTTTTAGGGGCGTTATCTGAATTCTTTATGCTGGTTGGGAGGATTATCTCCTGTGAGCCCCTTTGAACTAAACTGCAGAGCATTGTAGTGGGAAAAACTAAGACACAGAATGTACCCTTTATAGGCTTGTAAACCCTATGGGCTGTCCCTGGGTTGGCAACTCTCCCAGAGGGATGTTGCCTTTCCTTAGCATCTAATTTTGGCTACAATTCATAAGGTAAAACTCTAGGGTTTTATAGCAGGAATGTACTTTGAAGTACCCTCATTTTACAAATAAGGAAACTGAGGCCCAGAGAAGTAAATTACTCAAGGGCACATATCTGGAAATAGTAAATCATTATATGAATCCCAAGTATGTTCTTTCCCTTCTCATGTTCTCTTACACTTACTTTGCCATGTTTTATTCCATGACTGGTCACATTTAAGTTCCTGGAGAGAAGGAACTCTTTGGGGATAAGGGAATAACAAAGAGCTGAGGGGCTTAGGAAAGGCCTCATGTAGAAGGTGGCATTTGCTCTGAGCCTTGTAGAGGGCTACAAAATTCAAGAGGAAGAGGTGAGAATCTGAAAGCATCCTAGGCATGAGGGTAGAAGAACTAATGTAAATTCATGGAGATGGGAGATGACTTGTCATGGGTCCAGAATATTTTCTACTGTTCCATGCCCAGTGGATTACAAAAAATGCCTTCCTGTCTTCTCTTCTCCAACCTTTATTCCAGTAATAAACCTGCACAGAGCTGAGCCAAGCACCTTTTTTGGGAGGTCTGCAGTTTTCCAGATGTTTGGCAGCTGTGCTGCCTGCTGATGCTGCCTAAGGAAGCAGCTTAAAGCCAGCTGTATATCTTATCATATACCTCTCTGGGACTGAAGCTTTTATGAAATGGCTCTTGTTACTGTGGTAGCAATTTTAGTGGAGCCCTGCCAGTAGGTTCCCCTCCTACTTTTCCACGCCTCCTTCCCCCAACATACTTTAAAAAAAACTGTCACATAAAAGTTCTACTTTGACATTGCCTTCAACTCTGTTTGAAGGAACTGTGAATAGGATGTCATTTTCCCCATAGAGAGCTTTCTCATAACATCAATGCCCTTTTCACCATATCCCCAGCCCCTCTTATTACGAATGAAAGTGACAGATCCAATCCTGTCTGCTCTAACGAGAACAGCCATTAATGCCCAGTCTGGGAGTCGGTGGGGGGGAACTGCTTAGAGAATACCATGATTGTGACTTCCGAATACATTTCCAATCTGAGGCGGGAGTTTACCATAAATATGCACATCCTTTGAAGCTGTCTTTGCTGGGGCCTCGCTGGAAGCCCTAAGGAGTAGGTTTGATTGCCTGGAAATCACCAGCCTTGCAATGCTCCCAGGTGCCAGCTTACCAGCTGGAAGAAAATCTTGACAAAAGTTGGCCCAGTTTAGGAGGCTAGTTGGCGGGTTATTCCCTGAGAGACACAGTGGCTTTGTCTTTGATGAGAAAATTACCCATTGATGGAATGATGGGGAAGGACTGGAAAGATAAAGGCAAAAGTGGGTGGCTAGTTAGATGGTTTTGAGGATTAGTAAGAACTTATTTGCAGGATTGGGATGAGGTTTAAAATTAGTCAATCACTAACACTTCTTGAATAGTTGACATATGTTCAGCTCTGTATCATAGAGATAGGTCTGAGAACTTGAGGGAACCCAAAGAGATCATTTGGTTCGGCTGCCTTCCTTCAGGGAGGTAATGAATTACTGTGCCCATTTCTCTGGAGGAGAGCATTTGAATCCCTTGCCCAAAGTCACAGGGCTACTAACTGGCAGAAGAGAGGCCATGGCTCAGGCTTCACAGTGCTGCGTTCCCTTAAGAATGGCCATATGGTGTAGATGATAGAGTACTGAATCTGGGGTCAAGAAGACTTTTATTTGAATTCTTCTACCTCAGACATTTACTAACCATGGGTTTGGACAAATCACTTAATCCCTGAGTCTGTTTGCTTATATGTAAAACAGGGATAATAATATCATCATCAATCCTTCACTTCTGAGGGTTGTTATGAGGGTCAAATAAGATAACATATGAAAAGCATTTGAAATGTCATCCACTTCCAGATAGAGAACTGATGAATTCTGAGTGCAGACTGAAGAATATTTTTTTCTCTTACTTTTTTTTAACCTTTTTCTCCACAACATATCTAATATAAAAATGTTTTGCATGATTTCTTATTTATCATGAGTATCATATTTCTTGCCTTCTCAGTAGTTTGGGGAGAGAGGGAGAGAATTTGGAACTGAAAATAAAAATTTAAAAAAACCTTAAGCATTTTGTAAATGTTAGCCAGTCTGCAATGACATTGAACCACCATTCATTATATGTCTATTGTCATGTTTTTATTTAAGTATTGAATTGTTACCCATACATTCCACGATCCAGAAAGATCTTTACACCATTACTGTTTGTGTTATTCTTACTTACAATACCACACGGCTTCTACATTCACTCATTCTTCTTTTCATAGAATTTGTAGTCTGAGATTACTAGGTGTGTTGGGGAAATACAGAAGGCATGAGATGGGTCCCTGACCTTGGACAGCTCCCAATCTCTTAAAAAGACAAAATCCACAAGGAAACCTCTCCTGAGCTCAGGGAGACATTGCAGAATAATCTGACAAGGCAGTAGCTAAGAAGAAATCTCCAACGCCTTTGGCTAGCTAGTTAATTAGCCTCCAAGACCTCCAACTTTCTGTCCTTGAGAAACTCCATTTATCTTTGGTCAAAGCCTACCTTTGCTCCCCAACCTTAAAAATTCTTATGTATATAACCATTATGATGTTTTTGAAAGATCACAGAACATGGAATGAGAAGACGTAGATTCTATTTCTGGCTAGGCCACTGTGTGATGATGGTGAATCCGCTTAAAATCTTTGCATCTCAGTTTTATCACTTGTAAAATGGGGATAATAATACATGTACCACCTGCCTCACAGTGTTGTAAAAAAATATTGGCAAAGTGTGAGCCATAGAAACACAGTTTTCATATATACTTGGACAGTTTACCCATCTTTGCCAAAATTCCTTGTGCATATTTATATATTTTTTTCCTTGTGTGTGACAGTCTTTCCTATTTAACTGAGAACTCCCTGGGGAAGGAATCCATGTCCATTCCCTTTGCATTCCATCTTCCTTCTCCATGTTCCACTTGGTACAGAGCTTTGCACACAAAGGTGGTTCAGGAAGTGGTGGTAGCTAAGATAATATTTTTATGGACTAGAGAAAAGGCAATTTAGGTAACTTGGCTTCTATGACCGCCTAACTGTATGACCTTGGGTGAGTCCTTTTGTCTCTCAGTGCTTGAGTCTCTTCATCTGTGAAATGGAGTGATTAAGCTAGACATTCTCTAACATCCCTCTAGCTCTAAAATTCCATGACCTTCTCTACCATTACCTGTTGATTCCACTGTCCCAGAACCAGGAAAGGATTAGTCAGCAGTGTCTCTAGAATATGGGTCTAGGAGGGTACTTTCTTTTAGCTGTCTCTACTACCAAGGTTCCAGGGTAGACTCTGTACCTCAGTATTTCCCAACCAAGGGCTTCTTTCTCTGGTTCACAGGTGGTCACTAGGAGGGACCCTAAAGAGCTATCCCTTTGGCAGATTTTAGAGATTCTGATAGGAACACCTCTGGAGTGACTGATAAATCCCTAATTATCTACCTCCTTTCCATATTCTGGTAGCAATTTTCTCCTAGTTAATTAGAAAGCTACTATATTCTACCACCTCCTCTTCTATCCACTATGGGAAAACTTGACTTATCTGGGCACCCCAGGGACTAGAGTCAAAGGTCAGATGAGCTGACTCCAGGCAAGTATAATCTGAAGAATCCTCTCTCCTCTTCCTTCTCCAGACTCTTTCTGACCGACTGCCTTTCCACAGGCCATAGGGCTTCCTGCTCATCAGCTCTGATGGAAAATTCACTGACTACAGAAGTTTATCCATATCTCAGCCGGCCAACAAATTAGAGCTACTTAGATTTTCAAACGGGGGCTGCATTTGGGCACAGGCACAGGGTTTTAAAGTGCTCCATTTTAAATATATTTATGTAATGTGCACAAATGTGCTTTCTGACTGAGTTCAATGTGGGGAAGGTTGCCAGCTCCCAATGACTGGTTTCCACACTCTTTAGCTTTCATGCCTGGTTGATCTGGAAGGGACCTGGCTTCTAATTTAGTCTTGTGAAGCTGTTTCTGTTGGCCCTGATGAGGAATTCTGCACCTGGAACTGAACAACCCCAGGGCACTGAGATTTGGGGATTTGGGGTGTTGTTGCCCTTAGAGTTGGAGACCTAGACACAAGGGCAGGAGGATTTCTGGGATCTGTCCAGGAGCCTTAGAGATGATCTCATCTAGCATCCTTATTTCATAGGTGAGGAAAGTGAGGTTATGTGTCATATGAAGACGAGCATTAGATTTGAAGTCCCAAAGCTTGGATTCAAAGTCCTGTTTCCAATACTTGCTAGGTTTTCAGTGACCCTGGGCAAATCATTTGATTTCTTGAGGCCTCAGTATCCTTATCTGAAAATTTAAGGTTATTAGACTAGATGCCTTCTCAGATTTCTTCTGGCCCTAAATCCTATGATGACCTGTGCTATAGATAATCGGCAGAACTGGGATTTGAACGCAGGTCTTCTGGTTCTTATTCCAGCCCTCTGCATACTACATCACATGATAATGATAGCTAGTGTTTATATAGCTCTCTAAGGCTTATAAAACACTATAGATATTATCTCATTGTCATGGTAGGTGCTATCCCCCATTTTATAGATGTGGAATTTGAGGCAGACAGAGCTTAAGTGACTTATCCAGCACCACACAGCTAGTAAGTGTCTGAGACACAATTCAAACTCAGATCTTCCTGATGCCAGACCCATCAGTCTATTATCCTCTTTTCCATACTGCCTTGTCACAAGGGCTCCCTCCATCTAGAACAAGACTGTTTTCGGGTTCTGAAGCCAGCCTTCCATGTGAGATTTACTTCATTGAAGTCTTTAAGGCTCTACCATGACAAAAATTACTGACCTTCTTGCAGCAAGGGAATGATGATATAGGAGATGAAAATATAACCCCAAATTAAATTCAGTCCTACTAACATTTATTTGTTATGTACTCTTCAAAGATATGGGAGATAAAGAAAAATTATTCAACCCCTACCCTCAAGGAGCTTAAAATCTCATGGGGGCATGGCATGCTCCACCTATACAATCTACTATGTCTGAGCAGAGGGAAAGCAGACACCTGAAGCACTAGGGAGCCATTCTCCCACAATGCAGTGCAATTCAACAAACATTTATTAAGGATCTACAATGCCAGGTTCCAAAGAAATTGACTCCTGAATTGAGATCTGTTATATTCCCATTTCCCAAGAGGTCCCTCTTCTCTTGTTTCACAGAAAAATCGCTTTTCCCTCCAAGCACCTGCTCACATCTCCCCTGAAACCAGCCTTAGGAACTGCAGCAGGGCATCCCAGTGCAGGCTCTTTGGCTAGAAATATCCAGAAGATAACATTATTCACACCCCCAGATGTAGATGTATCAAAAGGAAAGGGAAGACAAAGCCAAAACCAAATACTGGGTTCCTCATAGGTATAACAAAACACCCCAGGCTCATCTTCTTTTATATTAAATCATTTTTCTAGGGCAGGCATGCAACCTACTAAGAAAAATCTTACCTTCCTATCTCCATTCATTCATCTATCACATTTATTGAGAATCCACTGTAAAGAACACAAAGAAGCTTGAGATATGGCTCCTGCCTTCATAGATCTCAATTTTTAAAATAACCACGGTAATTATCATTTACAAAGCATCTTATGGCTTACAAGAGACTTCCATCACAACTGTATAAAGTAGGTAGTACAAATATTATTGCTACCATTTTGTTGTTCTCAAAGAGGACCATGACATCAGGGAATGATGACATGACTTGCAGTTGACTTGGATTTGAGTGAGTGAGAGCTGTGCAAGGTCACCAGCTTCACTTTTTCCTCCACAACCATCTGGATCCAGTGGCCAGATATTCATCAGGATGACTGGAGATGAACGAGGATGAAATACCATTTTATAGATGAGGAAACTGAGAACCAGAGAGATAAAGTGGCTGGCTTTTGTCACACAACTATTTGGTTTCAGAACTGAAATGATTCTCTTTTTTTGTGGGTAATTTAATCATTTTATTAATAAACCCAGCAAGTTGTTAATAAAAGGATGGTCATTTGCCTGTCTCTCTTAGACCAAAGACCCCTAATAGCTGTGGGGTCACGGTTTATGTGCCTTCGAAGAGGAGGTGTTCCTGAGCCATGGCAATCAACTAAGATTGGTTAACACAAATACAAGTATGTGCTATGTTATAATGAAGGTATATGACTTAGGTTACTCAAATCTTGGTCAAAAAGATATCAGTCTCCATATCATGCGGTGATTCTCTTAATACTAAATCCAATGTCCTTAGGGGAGATATGACCTACATACAGGAATCACAAAATCCTAGAATCTCAGAATTCGAAGGAGCCTCCCTCAGAGATCGCTGAATCTGAATGGAATCTGAATGGGAATCACCTCTGGAATGTCCCTGTCAAATGATCACCCAGCTTCTATTTGAAGACTTACAGTGATAAGGAACTCTCCCTCCCAAGCCTGCCCATTTGCTTTTGTAGAGTTCCAATTTTAGAAAGATTTTTTTTTCATGTTGAGCTTAAATATGCCTGTCTACAATCTGTTGCTCTTAGTTCTGCCCTCTGGGGCTTAGTAAAATAAGTCTAATCCATCTTCCAGATGACAAGCCTTCAAATATTTGAAGACATCTATCATATCCCCCTGCTAAGTACTCCCTTCTGTAGGCTAAACATGCCTAATTCCTTCAATCAGTCTTCCTGTGGCACGGTCCCCCAGTTCTTTTACTGTCCTGATCACATCCTCTGGACGAACTTCACTTTTATTATTCTTTTCCTAAAATGAAGCCCCCAGCCCTGAACACAATACTACACATGTGGTTTAGCAAGCTGAAGGCATAATGGAGGATGTAATGTCCTCCATTGACTCCTTTGTTTTGGACACCATGCCTCTCTTAATACAGCCTATGGGTGTGTTAAGTAACAATATAAAGAGTGAAAACCTAAGAAGTAGACATTGCATGAGTTTAAAGAAATAATTTCTCATCTATGAGCCTCGGTTTCCTTTTCTGTCAAATAAGGGAGTTGGATTAGAGGATCTCTACACCTAGAATCAGGAAGACTTGTCTTCCTAAATTTAAATCTGGCCTCAGACACTGGGCAAGCCACTTAATCCTGTTTGCCTCAGTTTTCCTGTCTATAAAATGAGCTGGAGAAGGAGATGGCAAAACACTCCAATGTCTTTGCCAAGAAAACACCAAAAGGGGTCACAAAGAATTGGACACAACGCAACAACAACAAACAACATGGTCCCTTCTAGCTATAGTCCCAATGATTATATTCAGTTTTATGATCCCATGCCACAAGGCAGTGTTCTAAGGAATTTAGGGGAGAGAGAAAGCCCTGTTGTTTAGAATGTTCAGGGAAGACCATTTATAACAGGTAGCATTTGAACTTGCTCTTAAAGAACTTGGAGAGGCAGAGAAGAAAGGGGAAGGCATTTCAAAGAGGGAAAAGAATATGAGCCAAGAATGAACTCCCATACATGGAGTGGAGGTGGGGGCGCCAGGCAGGTGTCAAAAGGGGGATTGCCTCTGGATATATTTCCAGGAGTTATATTCCCCAGATATATTCATATATATATATATATATATATATATATATATATATATATATATATATATATATCCAGATATATTCCCCAGACCTGAATTGGAGAGAAAGATTTCCCCCCAACCTCCTTCTCCATTGCCCCTCACTGTCCCTCTTCCTTCTGGGCTTACACTTAGTTCCAAGGAACAGTCGGTCTTTCTAACTTAGAAACTTAGCCAGCTCCACTTTCTTACATAGCATGAGGATTAAGGCAAAAGAAAGGGGCAATTTTTGCCTGAAAGAGACATATGAACATCAAGATACCCAGTCAACCCTGCATACCCCAGATGAGGAGTCATTTCATTGCTAAACAGGGGGCAAAGAAGGGGAGGGAGGTTTCATCCCTCTCCTTTCATTCCTGTACATGGCTGGTCTCCAAAACTGTGACTAAGGCTCAAAGATCCCCATTTTCCAGATGAGAAAAGTGAGGCACAGAGAAATATTATTCCTTATTCAAGGTCTCAGTGTCATAATAGTCCCCAGTAATAGCCGGCACGTGTATAGTCCTATACAATTTGCAAAGTGTTTAACATGCGTGATTTCATTTGATTCTCATAAAATCCCTGGGAGTTAGGTACAGTTTTTATTGACACTTTATAGCTCAGTAAACTGAAAATTAGAGAGTTAAAGTGACTTACTTGAACTTACATAGTCAGTCAATGCCTGAGGAGGGATTTGAACTCAAGTCTTTTTTACTCTAAATCCAATACTCTATCCGCTAATCAATACTATCTCTCCCAAAAGGTCTGGAATTTACCTGCTACATGGGGCATCACAGGGCTTCCACACACGGCACATCCAACATCTCTCCTGCCCCCAAACAATGACACCAGTAAGATTTTCTGGTGAAGATTTAGGATATTATTGGTCACTTCCTACCTGGATGCCCCATTAAAACCGTTAGTTCAAGTGGCATCTATCACTTGGGATTCAGAGGAGCAAATGTTAACTGGTGTGGCTGCTTTCCCAAGATAATTCTCCCCCTGGAGAGTTTAACAAATGAAGTCAGACACCAGCCAGGCACCATCCTTGTCATGTCCATTGGCAGCAATTTTCTTATAAGATGAAAAATCTTGAGCACACCAAGACCCTCTGATAAAATTCTCTCCTCGGCACCTAATACATGAGACCTTCTGTCTTCTAAGAGGTGAGAAAATGGCTGGTGAATTAAACTTTCTTCCTGTGCTGGAGATTTACTCAGCTCCCTCTCTGTGCCAGTTTGACTATAGTGTTTGATCAGCCCACGAAGTGTTTGGAAGAGATTTTGTGAAGTTTCCTGAACATTTAAGCAAAAAAACAGCTGGGGGTTGGGGGAGGGGGAGGCGGTGAGGGAGAGAAGAGAAGAAGGGGGTGGGGTGGGAAAGAAGATATTATTAAAATCCTTCTGGCACTTCCATTGAAAGAGAGAAGAGATCTGAGCCTCCTCAGAGTTCTCATCTCTAGAACTCAACTTCTGAAGCCCCAAATTTAGTAGTGAGTCAATTGGAATCATTAACACTCATCAAGAGGGTCACTTTGAGCCAGAGCTGGCATGGTATGGGCTGGGCCAGTTCCCCTGTGGAAAGATATTTGACTTTAATGTCTTCAGCTGGAGACAGAAGGAGAGTAGCAACTGAACGCCAAATCCCCATCACATACACTTACCCACAACAGAGCAATTTGGGTCCCAGAATATTTTAGGGGTTAAATATATTGGCAAAACTATAGGACCATAAGATTTAGTGCTAGAAGGGACCTTTAAAATCTTCTGGTCAGATCTCTCTGTTCTATAAATGAGGAAACTGGGGAACAAAGGGGAAATGCTTGCCCAGTGTCACAGAAGTATAATCATAGAATTTAGAGCTAGAAAGGCTCTTAAAGGTCATCCCTTAGTGTCTGCCATGTAGTAAGGGTTTTATAAATACTTCTTGATTGACTGATGACTGGTCCCACAGAATCACAGATTACCGGTATTGGAAAGGACCTCAGAGATCTCTTGGTTCTGAAAAGGAATTTCCTCTACATTGTCTCTGAAAATGACTCTCCAGCCTTTGCCCCGTGGCTTTTCTCTAATATTAAGTAACCCTACTATTTTCTGAACAACTAGTAAACTAACAAATATACATTAAGCACCTACTATGTACCAGGCACTGTGCTAGGCACTGAGGGATACAAAGACAAAAAGGAAATAGTCCTTACCATCAAGAAGCTTACATTGAATCAGTATAGGCAATGTGCACACATGTAAGGATATACAGGATGTCCTAAAAGTCTTAGTGCAATTCTAGGCTTGAACAACTTAAGAGTATAAATACCACAAACTTACAAAATACTTAATCTGAAAGTTTAATTTTATTTATTCTTATGGATTTTTAATAATAAATTTTTAATTTTGGCAAGATGAGGTACCTTGTCATTATGTATTGAATGTTGTGCAGTTGCTGGATGACATTTTCTCTGACCAGAGGATCGGTGGAGGAGATCCTCTTGCTTGACCACTGTGATCACCTGACAGATATCCCTTAGACTTTTTCTTGTGAAGCATCATCCAGACTATCATGCATCAAAACCTCATTCTGTGGATGATCTTAAGGCTAGGATTACAAATGCAAATTTTTTCAGTCACTAAGCAGCAGCTGATGATTTTTTTTACAAAGTTAGAAAATTAACTAGAGTGATATATAACAGCACAGACATGCTGAATTTTAATAGGAAATGTATCAATATCTCAAAATGTTAAGCAGCTAACCTTTCAAACATTGGATTTTTGTCAGTTCTTAGCATTTATACCTCTGAAGTTATTCAAGTTTAAAACAGCATGAAGATTTTGGGGACACCACGAAAACAAAATAAGTACAAAGTAATTTTGTCAGGGAGCCCCTCACAGCTAACACAGGATCAGAAAAATCCTCATGTAGGAGGTGGTCTTTTGAGCTGAGCTTGGGAAGAAACAAGGAATTCTAAGAGACAACTAATTTAGATAACTCCAGTGATTGTTTATCAAACCTAAATCTGCCTCCCTTCTAGAGTTTTCCACCTGTTTTTCCTATTTCTGCCTCCTGGGCCAATTCAGTTTTAAAATGCATGTATTAATAATAGTTTACTTTGGGCAAGGTGCTGTTCCAGGCACTGAGGGGAAAAAGACAAAAACAAGAAATAGTCCTTACCTTCTGGGAGCTTACTGGCTGATACAATAGGCAAACAGATAAGAATTTCGTGACTGTTGAAAGGAGGCAAGAGTGCTAAAAATTGACTATAGCTACTGAGCTCTTAAGGAAGCTAGGAATTCTAAGATATGAAGGTGGGGAGGGAGTGCATAGGAGAGAACATGCAAAAACATGGAAATAAGACATGGAATGCCAAATTTGTGAAAATAGTAAGTAGGTAAACCAGTTTTCTAAAACATAGAGCATGTGTAACCTAGGAAAACAATAAATATGCATTTACATAAGACTCTCCTCACTGGTGGAGAGAATGATTATTTGACATTATGTCCCTGTGTGAGTGGTTGGGGGCAGAGGAGCCAGCCTAGAGGATGAGAGGCCTTCTTGCTTCCAACTTTGAGAAAAGCCACCACAAATTCTAGGCTGTCCAGCAGATGAGGAAACTGAGGCAAACAGGGTTAAGTGACTTGCCCAGGGTCACACAGCTAATAAACTCCTGTAGAAAGAGAAAAAGACTTTGGGAAACAGCAGATATATAGGTGAGTTGCTACCTTGAAAAATCCCTGATTTCCCAATTCTTCCTCTCTCTCTGTCTCTCTGTCTCTGTCCCTCTCTCTCTGTCTCTCTCTGTCTCTGTCTCTCTCTCTCTCTCTGTCGCTCTCTCTCTGTCTCTCTGTCTCTCTCTTTCTGTCTCTGTCTCTGTCTGTCTGTCTCTCTCTCTCCCTAAAGAGAGCCTAGAACTGTAAGTCCGCTCTCATAACCTGGAAGCAAGAAAGTCTCTCCTCTCCCAGGCTTTCAACAACTCCACCAATTATCCAGTCACCAGCTTTGAGTATAGATTCTCTCTACCAATGAAAAAGTCTTATGTAAATGCACCAAGTTTGAACTCCATGTTACACATGTGAAGTGAAATAGGAAAAAAAACCCTCTGGAAAGGTAGGATGCAGCTTCTAGAAGCAATAGGGAGCATGTGATGGTTCTTGGAATGGATAATGATGCAGTCAGACCTAGAAGATCATTTTGGCCATGATACAGAGATTTGGGGGTGATGGATTGATTGGTGAGGAGAAAGACTCAAAGCAGGAGACAAATGAAGTGTTTATTGCAATAGTCCAGA
Source organism: Petaurus breviceps papuanus (assembly GCF_028583685.1). Classification (NCBI taxonomy): domain Eukaryota; kingdom Metazoa; phylum Chordata; class Mammalia; order Diprotodontia; family Petauridae; genus Petaurus; species Petaurus breviceps. Next base: position 2,359,104 of record NW_027187348.1, read on the forward strand.
CAAGAAGTAATGAGGGCCCAAACTAGGGTCATGGTCATGAAAGTGAAGAGACCAAGAAATATTGAGGAGGTAGAACCAGTAATACTTGGTAACTCATTGGATGTGGGTAATGAAAGAAGGGAAGAGTCAGGATGAGAGGCAGTGTAGTGCAGAGGAAAGAGTTTTAGAGTCAGAGGATCTGAGTTTGAACTTGGCCCTCACCTATGAACTTCAACAAGCAACTCCAGCTTTCTGGGCCTCAGTCTCCTTATCTGTAAAATGAAGGGGTTGGATTATATTATCTCTAAGATCTCTTACAGCTCTTCACCTGGGTGAATAGAAAGATTGTAGTGCTATTAGTAGAAATAGAAAAGCTTAGAGGATAAAATAAGTTAGGGGGAAAGATGATGAGTTCCATTTTGAACATGTTGAGTTTGAGATGCCATTGGGCAATCCAAGTGAAGGTATCAAGAAGGCAGATGGTTGATGCAGTGGATAGAGAACTGGGTCTGGGGTCAGGAAGTTGTTGTTCAGTCTTTTAAGTCATGTCCAGCTCATGACCCCATTTGAGTTTTTCTTGGTAAAGCATAGTTCACCATTTCCTTCTCCAGCAGATGAGGAAACTGAGGCAAACAGGGTTAAGTGACGCCCAGGATCATACAGCTAGTAAGTGTCTGAGAATGGATTTGAACTCATAAAAATCCAGCACTCTATCCATTGCACAGAGTCAGGAATAACTGAGTTCAAATCCAGCCTCAGATACTTACCAGTAGTGTGACCCTGGGCTAGTCAACCACTGTTTGGCCTCCAATTCCTCAAACTGAAAAATGGGGATAATAATAGCACTGCTTCCCAGGGTTGTTTTGAAGATCAAATGAAGTAAGAATTGGCAAGTGCTTACCACAGTGCCTGACATATAGTAGGTGCTTAATAAATGCTTGTTTATTTTCTTTTTTCTGGATAGTGATGCAGAATTAGAGCTCAGGAGAAGGATGAGGGCAATGATTGAACCCATAGAGTTGATTAGATAAGTGAGAAAGAACATGTGGGCAAAACCTTTGGGGAACGCTCACCCAATTGAGGAATAAAACAAGGATGATGATTTAACAAAAGAAGCTAGAAATAGACCATATGGGCAAGAGAATCAGTAAAGAAAATGTCACAAGAGCTGAAGGAGCACAGAGTATACGGGAGAAAGGGGTGATCAATGAGGTCACAGGCCACAGAGAAGTCAGAGTACGAGGAATGAGAAAAGGCCATTGAATCTGGCAACTAACAAAAGATTGCAGTTAGCCTTGTAGCTTTAAAGTCACAGTTTAAAGTTAGCCTTTGTAATTTAGGGGCGAGAAACCAAATTGTTAGTGGCTGAGACATAAGTAAAACTTTAGCAAGTAGAGGCAACGAGCAAAGAAAACTCTTCCTAAAAGTTGGCTATGAAAGTGATGAGAGATATAGGACAATAACTGGAGGGGATGGCAGGTTAGGGTTTTTTTAAGGATATGGGAGACCAGGGGATGTTTGTAGACACTGTTGAAACAAGTATTTATTAAGTGTTTACTATGTGCCAGGAACTGTACTGGGTGCTAGGTATACAAAGATGATAGAGATTGTTTCTTACCTCTAAACAGCTTACGTTCTGTAGCGTTGATGAATAAATACAGGATACTTATAAAACATACAAAATAAATACAGAGTCATTATAGTGGCAGACACTAACCAATGAGGGAATCAGGAAGGAAGTACCATTTGAACTAAGACTTAAAAAGAGCCAGGGATACCAAGAAGTGGAGATGGGGAGAAAAAGCCTTACAGTAATGGGAGCAGGGAGAAAGACAGCTGTGAAAAGTCACAGAGGCAGGGAATGGAATGGTATGTATGGAAGGGAGCAAAGAGGCATTTGTACAAAGTGCAAACTCTTCCTGAGGCAGAATGTGTGAGGAGAAGGAAGGCAGGGAAGAGTGAATAATGTGTTATCAGCCTGGAAAAAAAAATAGGTCACAGCCATTTATTGGAGGGTCTTAATAGCCAAAAAGAGGAATTTGTATTTTACACTAAGGAAAATGGGGAACCACTTGAGGAAGGAAGTGACATAGATAGACCTACACTTTAAGAATGTCAATTTGGCAGCTGTTCGGGGAGAGAGAAGAGTCTAATGCAAAGATTCTGATTATTAGGAGGTTAATGCAATGCTGCTAAATCATTAAAAAAATAAATATTGAAGAATCAGATTGCTTGCCATCTCAGGGAAGGCATAAGGGGGAAGGAAGGGAGGGAAGGAACTCAACTTTAAAAAAAATAATTTTTAAAAATTCTCTTATGCGTAATTGGTGAAAAATACAATATTATAATAGATATATTAATGTTTACAAATGTATCCATATATTTGTAATATATATATAATGGAAGAACATTGCCATTAATAAAAATCAAGCTCACAGGCCTAGCAGACTCAATTCTCTTTCCTGCCCTCCCCCCAGTCCCCCTTTTTTAAAAATTAAGATAACATTTGTCCTTCTCTAGGCCTCTGGCTCTTCTCCTATTCTCTATTATTTCTTTAAAAATCATTGAATTTCTAAGTTTTTGGATGTGATGGCACAGTAATCACACTTACCAATTCTTTCATTACACTGGGACACAGTTTTATTTGGCCTGGCAATTTGAACTCGTTGAGGGCAGCTAGGGTCGCTATCACTCATCTTGATTCTCAATTTCTTGTGAAACATTTTTGCTCTAGAATTTGATTCTATTCCATTCTGCAAACATTGCTCTGGAGCAGAGAATATAGAAGCAAAACCGTATTGAGTAGTCCTTTCTTTTCTTCATCATCTATTATAATTGTTCCATCTACAGTTAAGCATTGAAGAATAGATATATCACCTCCCCAATTGGTGGCCCCATTGCTGTTTGATCTTCCTTTTATTGCCAACATAACTTTAAAAATATTTTTTGTTATCCTTAGTTAGTGCTTATCACTAGCCTTAACTTACGCTGAACTCTAGTGCTCTCAACAGCATTTTCTCCAGAAGGGGCCTATCTTTCATATTCATCGTGAACCATTCATCCCTGCTTCCCTTCTGTACGTGTCTTCTTAAAAGCCATATTTGTTGATGAATGCACTGTGCATCCACGTAAGTCTCTTTAGATAACTCCTTTTCCTGTCATTTCTTCTCACTGGTTTCTATTTTTATCTTCAGAATTTTATTCTTGAGCATTTTCTTTCTTTCCTAGGATTCTTGTAGGATTTTAGTCTATTTGTATTCTAGCTGTCCTTTCTCTGAATGCTTTGAAGTACACTCTTTTTTTAAAGTCCCAAGACTTAGGGTGAGGTCAGATAGCACTCTATCTTCCTTTTATGTCATGAACACTAAGACAATGGTCTCTCTAACTCTAACAAGTGAATGGCTTCTTTGAAAATCTGGTATGATTTCCAATTCAGCAACCAGTTCCTCTTCATTGGTTGGAATCAAGTTCTGAATGACAGTTTCCTGTTTCACTTCTTCCCTTTTTATAAAAGTGAAATCATTAAGGTCTGCCAATCACTCAGTCACCAAACACTTAATAAGTACCTACTATGTTCCAAGCACTATGCAAGAATTTACCACTTGCAACACAAAACAGAAATATCAATCTTATTCTGAGACACGAGGTTTTTCTCTCAAATAAATTTTCTTTTTTGTTGTTGATTCCTTTTATTCACCTTTCAGTCTGCTTTATTCTTTCAATTTTGCCTTTAGTTAGCTACAAAGGTTTACCATCTTAGAGTGCTTACTTTCTTTTTTAAAATTTTATTTTTAATTTATGGAATAAGACAAGCATTTCCATAGCATAGTACCATTAAAAAAGATGATTGCACATGAAACTGCAAGTCTACCATGCACAACTTGCTTTTCCTTTCCAATATACAACAAAATTATCATGTAAATTTTATTTAAAATAAAATAAATAAGTACTAATATACCATATTATATCATAAATGAGTACTTCAAATTAATCAACACCTTTTATCCCTCCCACCTACCACCACACACACACACACACACACACTGAACAAGAAAAACAAAACCTCTGTTACAAATATGTATAGTCAAACAAAACAAATCCACACATTGTCCATGTCCCCCCCAAAAATGTCTCAGTCTGCATTCTGAGTTCATCATCTCTCTGTCAGGAGGTGGTTAGTATGTTTCATCATGAATCTTCTGGAATGACAATTGGTCATCATGCTGTTGATCAGAATTCCTAAGACTTTAAGAATTATTTGAGACACTATCTACTTAACCAGCTCTTCAATTCTCAGAACTTACTTTCTTTAGACCCTACTTTTAGTTGAAGGTAGCAGTGATGAAACACCAAGTCACATCTTCAATTTCTTGCCCATCAGTTTATCATTCCATAATACCTAAGTTTCTTCTGATGGCATCATTTATCCCCACATGACACACCATTAGGGTAGTACTTGTCTGCCTCAATATGTCTCAAGAGCCTCTTCATACAATCTTGGATACACAGCCCAAGAAGAAAGTAGCCCTTGTATGTCAGAATGACCTATGTCTGTTTCATTACACCTCGGCAGGGAGTAACCAGCTACCCTACTCATCTCTTCTTCTTCTAATGAATGCTGTATGACCTCTTTTCTGATACTGGGTCTTTCCTAATATCTTTGACCTTTTGGGATCACATAGAAGCAGTAGGACCTTTGGGTAAAAGGGTATGAAGATTCTAGTTGCTTTTTTTCACATAATTCCAAATTGCTTTCCAGAATGGTTGGACTAATTTATGATTCCCTTAACAGTGTTCTCTGTAGCTGTCTTTCCACAGCTCCTCAAATACTGACAATTCTCTCTTTTATCATCTTTACCATTATGCTAGGGGTAAGGTAAATCCTTAGTGTTATTCTAATCCGCATTTCTCTCCTTTTTAATGATTTGTAACAATCTTTCATGTGGTTGTTAATAGTTTTCAATTTTTTTGAGACTTTTTTTTTGGTTTTGGTTTTCATATCATTTCCCCACTTCAGTTAGAGGAATGGCTCATGTTCTTATGTTTTTGTATTATTTCTTCATATCTCTTGGATTTGGGGCCTTATTAGAAGTATTTGGGGGGCGGCTACGTGGTACAGTGAGTAAGAGAGCCTGCCCCGGAGTTGGGAGGACCCGGGATCGGTTCCGGCCTCAGATACTTAACACCCACACAAAAAATAATAACTGGCCATGTAACCTTGGGCAAGTTACTTAACCCCAATTGCTTTAAAAAAAAAAGAAGTATTTGGTACAAAATTTTTTGTTCAGTTGACAAGTTCCTTCTTATCCTGGTTGCACTGATTCTGTTCATATGAAGTATGTAATCAAAATCATCTCTTTTGTCTTTAGTGATCATATCTACCCTTTGCTTGCTTAAGAAAGTTCTCCTTAGCAACATATCTGTGAAACAGACCTGATTTGGTTCTCGTTTAATATTTTTACAATGTAAATTTTACTATTTGAGTTCTTTTTGACTTTCTTATAGGATTTGTATAAAATGTGGGCTTAAACCCATTTTTTTTTCAAAGCTTTTCTGGTTTTCTCAGTAGTTTTGTCAAATAAAGACTTATATATGGTTTAAGTTGATTGAAGAGTTATTGAGTTCATTTTTTAATGTTCCTTATTTAGCCAGTTACACTATTCTAATTTTCTATTTTTTTAACCATCACCAGATAATTTTGATGATTGCTGCTTTATAGTATAATTTGAGGTCTGGAAATGCTATTTCCCTTTCATTTCTAATTTTTTTCTAATATTTGCCTTGAGATTCTAAATCCTTTGCTCCTCCAAATGAACTTTGTTATGATTTTTGTCTGGTTCTACAAAGGATTCCTTGGTAACTTGACTGGTATAGTGCTAAATTTGTCAATTAATTTAGATAATATTGTAATTTTTATTTTATTGGTGCAACTTGATCATGAGCATTGAGTGCCCCTCCAACTAAGTCATTCTTTGTTTCTTTAAATAATGTTTTATAATATTAGCTACAGAAATCTTGAGTATGCTTTTATTGATTACATTCTACTTCTTTTATTTCTTTTGTAATTATTTTAAATGAAGCTTCCCTTTGTTATTTACTCCTGGATTGTGTTTTTGCTGTATAGAAATGCTACTGGTTTTTGCAAATCTTATGTGTACCCTGCTACTTCACTGAAGCAATTAAATATTTTGATGCATTTCTTTGATGATTTTAAAGAATTTTTTGGGTAAACCATCATCTTGTCTGAAAATAGTAGTAGTTTTGTCTCCTCTTTGCTATGTTCATACATTTATTTTCTTTTTCTTGTTTTACCACCATCACTAACACCTCTAGAACTATGTTAGTTAATAGTGGGGAAATTGGGGCAAGCTTTACTTTCTGTAAGAAAACTTCTAGTATTTCCCCATTGCATATAATACTAACTTTTGGTTTTAGATATATGCTGCTATTTAAAAAAAAGGTCCTTCTCTGCCTGCCTTGTAGGGCCCAGAGAAGTTAAAGTGACAGGTCTAAGGTCACGCTGTCTATAATGCTGTGACCTTGGGCAAGTCACTTAACCTCTTTGGCCTGAGTTTCCACAGCTGAAAAATAAAGATAATAATACTGCACTACATGCTTCCCAAAGTAAAGTGCTTTGTAAGCTTTAAAGTACTGTACAAATATAAGCTATTAAATCTTGGACTGAGAAAAGTGATACCACTAGCCCCTGTGCCCTCACCTGGGAATCCTGGCAGACTTTCGAGATGCAGCAAGGCAACGGGCAACCATCCTGGGAAAGTGTCAGGTAAGGCTTCAAGATCTCTCTAAAGATCCTGAAATATTGATTGGGACTCTTTAAGATGGTTTTCAGTTAAAAATCATCTTCCTTACTTGCCTTTCCTTGACCAAGAATGTCAGACCTGGAAGGAACTTTAGAGTTCATCTAGTTCAAATTTTTCCTTTTTGTGGATGAGGAAATTGAGACTTAGAGATGTGGAGTAACTTGATTGGGGTCATGTAGCCAGTAAGTGGCAGAGCCAGGTTTCAAAGCCTTTTGACTCCCAAGTCCATTGCATCTTCCACTATATCATCTTTCCTCACCCTGTTTTCTCCATCAGTTTTCTCCTGATCAGATTGTTGATTCAAGATGGAGAAGGCAAGAACTAGGGTATTGATGTTGATTTGTACTTTAAGCAAAGTCTTGGGCAAAGGGAGAGTTGAAATGATGGTGATGATGATGATGATGATAGTACTATGCCTTATACTTTCCAAAGTCTATGCTCAGAATCTCACAGGTTTATAGACTTATGGCATTTTTAGAACTAGAAGGGACTTTCAAGATATTTTTGTCCACTATGATCTCAGTTGATCATGTAAGATTATATTTCTGGAAAGTGCGATCAAAACTGTAGAATGCCCAACAAAGGTAAGGTATTAGAGCCTCAACACCTATCATCAGAGGCTGGGCTGTTGTTATTATTTTTGTTTTACAAATGAGGAGGCAGAGAGTTAGAGAAGATTTAGAAAGACTAAATGATTGGCCCAAAGCTTCTCAGTTCATGATAGAGCTGGAAATAGAACCTGGCCTTCTAGGTCATCTTTCTTTGTCTTATATCATAACAATATAGCTTCATGATGATCAGAGGCCATAGGTAGATTCTTAGCCCAGAGATGGGTCCTTGCAGCCTCTTTGAGGCAAATCTTATAGATATAATGGGAAATTCCCTCTCCATAAGGAGCTTTTGACATTTTATAAGATTTAGAAATTATTTATAAAACATTTATAAATGCTTTCTCCCTCCTCAAATTATCAAATTTTTTCCTCTCCCTCCTCACCTTTACCTCTTAGTTTTTCTGGTTTCCTTTAAGACTAGCTCAAGTGCGGTCTTCTTCAGGAGACCTTTCCTGGTCCTCTCAGCTGCTAGTACCTTGCTCTCTCAAGTTACCTTCCATCTTCCATCTTCTCTGTATGTAGATCATGGAGCAACTAGGCGATGCGACAAGATCTGAGTTCATAATCTTCAGACATTTACTAACTGTGTGAGTCTGAGAAAGTCACTTAACCTCTGTCTCCTTCGGTTTCAACTGCAAAATGAGGGTAAGAACAGCCCCTACCTCACAGGATTGTTTTGAGGATCAAATAAGAAATATTAAGAGTTTTATAAACCTTAAAGTGCTATACAAATGTTAGCTATGATGGATCTTGTATGTACCTATTTCAATATTTGTTGACTACCTCCATTAGAATGTAAGCTCCTTGAGGGCAGGTATTGTTTTTGCTTTTTCTTTGTAACTTTAGTGCTTACCATGGTGCCTGTCACATTGTACTTAATACATTCTTGTTGATTAATTGACCTCTTTACCTTATCAGTGTATATACATTTTGTCTTCCCCATTAAAATGTAAGCTTCCTGGAGGCAGGGACTATTTTTGCTTTTTCTTTGCATCTCTATCACTTAGTACAAGACCTTGCACATAGTAAGCACTTAATAAAAACTTAATTGACTAATTAGCTGACTATGCATCTGTGGATGCACATCATCATTTCTTGGAGCTCAAACAGTTGCTTCTTCCTCAGAATGGCCATCTATGCTTTCTGTAGGAAGACCTTCAGTCTGTTGCCTAGCTCCACTTACTTTGTTTTCTCCTTATCAGTCACATTTTTCTATGCTTGCTTCCTCTTCTTGATATAGATAAGATTTCTATTCCTATTCTCTCTCTTTGTTTCCTCTATTTTCCCTTGAAACTCTTTCTTTCCTGTTCCAAGCCAATCCAATAAACATTTAGTAAGTGTGTCAGGCACTGTGGTAATATGTGTCAGGCACTGTGATAAGAACTGGACATAGAAATAAATACAAATTAATAAAAAGAAAGGCAGCCCCTGCCCTCCAAGAGCTTATAATCTAAAGGGGGAGACATCATATAAAAGGAAGCAGGAAAGTAGGGTGAGAGGGGGTACACCAAGGGGTAGCAGGCTGAGAATATCTTGTTTTGTGGAGTTGAAAACAGACACAGTAGCAGATGCAAAATGTAATGAGCTGAAAGTTCAGTTTCTGCCCTCTATAAAGGAAGACATTGGGAGGAGTTTGGTACATTGTCTTCCAGCCCTCCAATCAGAGGGAAGAGAAAGCTGAAAGAGGTAGTGTCAATCAATTATTTCCTATTCTTTGAAGGAACTCATCATGATATCAAATTTGATAATAAGTAATAGAATCGTAACCCTGTAGTAAGAAGCTGAACTAGAATTTAATCTGATTCCAAATCCAGTATTCTTTCCTTGGTTTAGCACAATGCCTACACATAGAAGGTGTTTAATTAATGTTTATTGATTAATTGACAAACTATATTGGTTTTTTTTTTTACTGTTTGGAGTATTCTTTGAGAAGTATAGATTTCCCTCAGGATGGAGGAGATTGTCATTTTTTAGGGAAGTAAAATAGGGGAAATTTTCAGCACATTTTCCTGTGGAAAATTGCTATACACAAAAGCATCCTTAAATCATGCATAATTCCATTTATTATTTTAGAAAGGAGGATATTGCTAACATCAGCATCTTCTCAAACCTCCTCCATTCACATCTTGTGGAACACTTGGGTTATCTTGGAAGATGGCTTTAAAAATATTGTTTTTAAAAATAGTGTAAACTCAATGACACTGAAACTGCATGCATATCTTTGAAATTAAGTTGTTATTAAAAACATTCGGGCAAAGTGGAGACTGGATAAAGTCATCAGAAGTTTACTATAGAATTATAGATCTCAGTGATGAAAGGAACCAGAGAGATCATTTAATGCAACCATCGCATTTTGCATATGAGGCACCTGAGGTAATGAGAGGTAAAGGGACTTGGGGGGAAATCACATAGCCAGTAAGGAGAAGAGCCTCAACTAAAACCTGGGTTGCAAGGTTCCCAGGCCAGTTTTCTTTCCACTATACCAATATGACTTTGGAACAACTTGATGGGATCTGGCTTTCATGGAGCTATTACTTTGTAAAGTATCTAAAATGCTGACAATTGTGGGTATTGCTGTGGAGGGTGCACTTAGCTGAGGAATACTCACCATTTCTTCTTTTCTCTACCCTCTTTGCCTCTGACGATTTAATAGTCCACACTCTCTTACAACAGTTAGTTCATTTTTTAGCCTATGGGAAATATTGGATCTGTATTGGGTAAATATTTAGCCTCTTGAGTTCATGTGGCCCTTTCTCAACTATTTTATAAAGTTTATATTAAACAGTTAGAACAACTATCACAATGTCTCCAAGCCCCCCATTAGGAAAATTCCTAACATTTAGGCAAAGATTTTTCTCTGCCATAATTTAAATTTGTTTATCTTTAGCTAAATCTTACATGTAGTAAGCACTTTGACTTGGACTCTTTATGTATCAAAATATGTAGCATATTTGGGGTGATAAAATTAGTAGGGAATGTTGCAATGACTGTTTACGGATAGGCACAGGGAAAGTCAGAGAAAGAACAGTCCTTTGAAGGAGACCAAATCTTTTGCTCCAAGATACCTGTAGGGATATATAGCCCTCCTTGATCTCTCTTCTCTGCCCCAGATCAGCTCTCCTTTAAGTCTTTCACTTTTTCATTCTCTGGGTTACCTCTGTGCCACTGATTGTTTCTGGCTTAACTCAATGAGTTGAGCCAGTCTTTGGTGGAATTGGGGAAGCTCTCTCTCTGTCTCTGTCTCTCTCTCTCATCTGTCTGTCTGTCTCTCTGTCTCTCTCTCTCTCTGTCTCTGTGTGTGTGTGTTTCCTCTGTCTCTGTCTCTCTTTCTGTCTCTCTCTCTCTTTCTTCTCCTTCCCCCCTCTCATTCTGCCTCTCTCTCTGCCCCTCTCTTTTTCCTTCTTTATATCACCTCCCTTTTTCTTCTTCCCAAGAAGCACCATGGATAGAGTAAATAGAGTAGATAGAGCACTTTGTGTGAAATCAGGAAGATCTAAATTCAAATCCCAGATATTTACTAGCAATATGAGTCTGGGCAAGTCACTTAACCACTCTCACAAAGTTTCTTCATCTTAAAATGTGGGGTTAGAATTGATAGCCTTTTGATTTCAATTTCAAATTTCAATTTATATTCCCTTCAGTTATAAATCTATGATCCTATGATTAATACTCACTAGGGTTTTAATAACTGAAAACCATTACATATATAATAATATCAATTGTTATTCTTGCTATCACTGATGAAATATATATGCATTGTTAAAGAGAAAAAATACTAAAAAATTCAGTCTCTAAAGGTGGGAGTTCAGTATCATAGGATGATAGAAATCATTGTCATTGGGTCCAAGTTGCTTGAGTCAACTTAGTTTATAGATGAATAAACTGAGTATCGATTTAACTGAGGTTAGCCACCCTTCCTCACATCACACAGCTAGAACAAGTCAGCTAACCTCAGTTAAACTGTTCCTCAGTTTATGAGAGAACCATTTTGTGGGAAAAACGGGATGGTATCTCCCTGGAACTCCCCAATCGAACCTTATAAACAACACTCCACCTGTAGGTAAGGACAACTCTGTACCCAATATTCTCCTACTGCTCCCTAGAGGCTCAGGGCCTCTAACATGCTTTGGGACAGGTAGTATCCCAAAATACAATATAAAACTGTAAAGTACCATGTAAATGTAATGTGTTTTAATTCTTACCTGGGATCCTAATGGTAGCAATAAGAATAGTGAATGTATTTATTCCTCCTAGGTAACATTTGTACATTCTCACAAGGGTTTTCTGAGGAATATACTAGAGCCAGCTCCTACCAGCTGATTGTTAAATTTTCATCATGAGTGTTTACATCTCAGAAATCAGCAAACAGCACAAATCAGGTCTTGGTTTATTGTTTTGTTGATTGTTGAGACTTAATAATGCAATAAAAAAGAAAAAATAATGCAATGAAGAAAAAATAATGCAGATTAAACTTAAAAGTGTGCTGTGCATTTTGTTTTGTTTTGGAGAGCTGATTATTTAATGTTCACCAGCACACCCATATGTCTTCTAGAAAAAATACTGTAAGTCAGGAAAATGAATCAAATAATTAGCTATCAGACAATTTGACAATTCAGGGTAATGGAGGGGAAAGAGATAGTTTTGATTGGAAGAGAGAGGAGCCCTTTTTCTTACTCCTGGAATACCACCGTGATTATTTATTTGTTCATTTGTTCATTCATTCATTCATTCATTCATTCATTTGTTTATTTATTTATTTATTCTCCAACTACAACTTGAGCTCACCCTACTAAAGGAAAGTAGGGACTGAGAAGTAAAGGTTGGATTCGTTGTATAGAAAGGGCCTGGGCTTATGGGAAGATCTGTTCCAATCAGCCCTTTTAGCACTCAGGATCCTATGATAGTCACCTTTCCAGGCATGATGAAGGTATAGGAGGATTACCCCTGGTCATGGAAGCCCTAGATATAAATTAAGCCACCAGGCTTTAGATATTAAGAGTAGTCTACCAATGGAGATCATCCATTGAGCTGTGGGTGGAAACCAAGTGTCAGGAAACTGTAATCATAAGATCTTGGATTTGTCTATCACTTATAACCTTTCCATAGCACTTTCAAGGCTGTTATCTCTCTACAAATCAAGGCAGGCATCATTATTCTCAATTTTAAGAAAAATAGAAGGCCAGACAGAGTAAATAGTTTGTTCAAGGTCACATTATAAATTAATGGCTGAGCTGGGACAGGGACCAAAATCTCCTGACTGCTCATCATTCTGCCTTGCCATAAGGCCTCTGTTGGGGGCTCAAGAAGATGAGAATAGTACTAATAACAATAACCCTTTTAGCTGTAGTAGTTAGAAAACATCCCCATACCCATTCCTGCATTGGCTCCTCAACAAGCCCAGGATGGAAGTAGAACAGATATAGTTTATTCCCATTTTACAAGTGAGGAAGCAGAGGTGCCAGGGAAGTCAATGGTCATGTAGTACTTCAGATGGAGATTTGGGACCTCCACCCTCTGTTCTGACTCTGGGTCTATTGCCTTATTCATCTCATCATACTATGTTTCCCATAGACAAAAGACCAAAGTTTTCAACCCAGGCCTCAATCCCAGTCCCTTAGAGCACATCCAATCTAATGAGCTTGGAATGACTCCCAGAAGGTGGTGACTGGTTAATTAGAAGGCTTTGAGAAAACTCAAGGTTATTGTTGGGGTCCCAGACATTCAGCCCAATTTTACGTACTTTCAAGCTAGGGTTCCCTCATTTCCTTTGGACACTACAGGACTCAGAATTTGCCATGGCTGCTATCAGATCTGTCCTGGGTATCACAGTGCACAAAGGGTGCAGAGGCTGCTCTGTAGGGATGGCCACTACTTCTACAGCTTTCCTTCTTCAGGTTGGGGGTCCCTCTGCCCCCGCCCCCCCCAGGTCATCTTAAAATCCTTTTCCCATGCTCAATCACAAGTCTTCACCCAAAGGCTCTTCCTCTTCCCCACCCCCCCTCTTCACCCAATCTCAAAGACTCACATCCCAAGATGCTCACAGTCCTTCTTTTCTGACTCCTGTGCTCACAAACCTCACTGACTTACAACTTCACAACCACCTGGAGTGCCAACTCCTCAATCCTATCCCAGCATGACCCATAACCTGTTTAGTTATAGACCAGTTAACTATAACAAACAGCTATTGCCTCTGTCCTCCCCCACTACCAGTGGCCCCACTAGACCCAGCCTTAACAGTTAGACCTCATCGTACTGGCCGGCCTCTTTTCCATCCTGCCTTGCAGCTGACAGGGGTGGAGAACCTGCAGGCGTAAGGCCACATGTGGCCTTCTAGATCCTTAAGAGTGGTCTCTTGACTGAATCCAAATTTTACAGAACAAATCCTTTTAATAAAAGGTCCATGCCTACAGCCGCCAGACAGGCTCCCTCGTCTGGCATTCAGTCACGTTGGCACACGTGGAAGAAAAAGTCTACAATGTCTACAGCAGTGCTTCTGAATACCAAGGACAATTCTCTATATGTACATAAAATATTAAATATCATAGAACAGTGTGCACACCCACGCACACATATAGAGTTGTTAGAAAACCCCCGAGGGTTTTTAAAAATTAATAATTTTTTACCTATTTGAGAAAGAATAAAATGACAAATGAAATTGCAGAGCTTTGCCATGGAATCTGTTTCTCATTCCTTGGGAGGCAGTAATATATTGTGAAAAGGGCACGGGCTCAGAAGGCCTGAGTTCAAGTCTCCCATTTGCCACTTACTGGCTGTTAGAACATTAGCCTAATAGCTTCTACTCTTTATGTCTCATTTTCTTTATCTGTGGAATGGAAATAGTTCTGCTTGTACTGGGCATCTCCCTGTATTGTGAGGGTGAGTTGACATAGTGAATGAGGCAGCATTTTGTGACTCATAAATTGCCATGTCCATCTGAAGGATTCACCTTGGGCTTGCCATAGCTTCATGGGTCCTGGGATGGAGCGGTAAGGTGTGATCTGAAAGAAGGTACAGCTCCCTGTCTCTGTCTACACACACACACACACACACACACACACACTTGCGTGCACACACATGCACACACACATACACACACGCACGCACATGCTCACATACGCATGCAAACACACACGTGCGCACACACATACACACATGCACATATACACACATGCACACACGCACCCATATACACACACGCGCATGCACACACATACATAGGCACGTACACACACATACACACGCACACATACATTCACACACAGGTGCGCAAATACACACACGCACGGGCATACACACACACACACACACACACCTTTTCAGTCCTCTTCCACTTTCCACCCCACTACTATATTCTGCAATCCAGTGAATTGACCTTCTGGCTGTTCCAGGAACAAGACACTCTCCACTCTAGGAATTTTATCTGCCATGTTCTACCCCAACTCTACATCCCAGATTCCCTGACTTCCTTCAAGTACTAGCTAAAATCCCACCTTGTGTAGGAAGCTTTCCCCAGTCCCTCTTAATTCTAATGTCTTACCTCTGTTGATTATCTTGTACATACTTTCTTTATTCATAATTGTCTATATGTTGTTTTTGCTATCAGACTGTGAGCTCCTTGAGAGTGGGGATTGCCTTTTACCTTTCTTTGAAAGCCCTGTGCTTAGCATTATGCCTGGTACATAGTAAGTGCATAATAAATGTTTACTGACTGGTGCTCAGTCACCTTTAGTGGGCCTTATTTCTGCTGCAGGTGCTATGAACTGCTTAATCATTGTAGGGTTCTAACATGGAGGCAGGTAGGATTGTTTGAAAGAGTAAACAGGCCTTTTCCCACTGGCCTGTGGAGCTACTTATAAACTTTGCCTTTAAAAATCCTGGAGGCTAGGTGGCGCAGTGAGTGAAGTGCTGGCCCCGGAGTCAGGAGGACCTGAGTTCGGTTCTGGCCTCAGACACTTAACACACACACACACACACACACACACACACACACACACACACACACACAAAACTAGCCGTGTAACCTTGGGCAAATTACTTAACCTCAATTGCCCTCCAAAAGGCAAAAAAAAAAAAAAATCCTAGAATCCTAGAATGTTAGAGCTGGGAAAGGACTTTGGAGAGAAAGTCTTAGTCCTTCATTCAAAGGCTGGGAAAACAGGTTGAAAGAAGGGAAGAGGCTTGGCCAAGGTCACATAGCTATTCAGTCAAAGAATTGGAACTGAAACCTAGGTCTAGGTCTAGAACTCCCAGGCCAGTGCTTTTCTCGCTATTTCACTCTTCCATGGGTGTTAACTCTTGTCAACAGTAGTTCTGAGCCCTGGATACAGGCCAGTGATCTGGCCTCTTGAGAAGCTAGCTGTGCAGCCAGCTTTTGTGAACATTGCCTCATCCTCTACAGGACCCTCTGACTCCCAAGGGTACTCGCTCTTCCCCAAACTATTTTCAGCAATTTGAACTCTCCTAGAATAGCGTGTGAACTCTGTTTATTCTTGCCAGGCTCACCAGGGAGCCCTTCTGATTTCTTCTCCCTCTATTGTAACTGTGTTTGAATTAGCATCAATAACAGATGGAATAAAAGCTAGGAAAATGAGTGACTCTGAGGAATCTACTTTAAGATACTGTTCAATACCATGTTCAGCCACAACTATGTGAAAAAAGCAATTTCCCAAATGTCTTGGGGATTTCATTACAACTCTATATGATATAATATACACATGTACCATAATAATCCCTTATGTTTTTGTATAGCACTTTACAAAGTATTCAAAGGATTGAGACCTCAGAGATCATCTAGCCCAACCTTCTCATTTTACAGCTGGAGAAACTGAGGCTGATGAGGGGTAAAGTGTCTTGTCTAAGGTCATAGATGAGCCAGTATTCAAATTAATATCATTTGACTTTAAATCAAGAACTCCTTCCAATACAAGGTGGTGCTGATTTGCATAGAAGTATAACATTTATGCCCAAGGCCTGGCTCTGACAGCTATGTGTCCTTCAGCAACTTATTTAATCTCCCTGAACTTTAGTTTTCTTATCTATAAAATGAGGCTAATAACATATACACAGTCCACTTCATGAGACTGTTGTGAGAAAAGTGCTTTGCCACCTGAAAATATCATCCTCAGGACTACCTTCCCAATTTGGCACATGTGTTTGTGAATTGGGTCTAGGGGAGAGAGTGCCCTGTGGGCACTCCTAAAACTATAACCCAGGAGTCCCCACCTGTGAACTTTAATACTCTCTTGGTAGGCACAATTAGCTCAAAGCAAGGGCATTTACTAAAGAGGCAGGGTAAGAATGATAGTTGCAACCAGCCCCATCATTCTGGGACATCCTTTGCCACAAAAACGTAGAGTGTCAGTGGGAAAACTTAGAATACACTGGTCATGAGACACCTATGTGGGAAGCAAATGTGGCCCAGGAAATTCATGTCTCTGATATTGTAGGGCCTTGCTGTCCTTTCTCTTATTTGATTGCTTTCACATCCACTGCCCTAAGCCAAGTGGGTGAGTTCTGAGGCCAGCTCAGCTGCACTCCCTGAGTCTGCCCCTCTTTGCAGCTGAATGTGACTCCTAGGGCTAGTTCTCTCTTGGATCCAGTCAGATCTCTTATCCCTTCTCATCCTCCTGGGGAGGATGCCTGAAGTCACACTCCTTGAAACTGCTTCCTGTCCCTGACTGTGTCTCTTACTGAGTGAGTAATTCCACTGCAAGAGTCATGTCAAAGGGGAGTTGGGGGAGAAAAATCCCATCTACCTCCAACCTGCCCTCTGGTACAGGCAGAAGAGGGATACTCCTCAAAGACTGCTTCCTGGGATGGCAGGCTTAACATTTTAAAGGCCGGGTTCTGTCAGGGAAAAGACTTTCATACTTTACAAAGGGATAACAGGGTATTATGAATGAATAGGAGGCAGCTAGGTGGCACGGGGTTTAGAGTGCTGGGCCTGGAATCTGGAAGACCTGAGTTCAAATGCAGCTTCAGATACTTGCCAACTGTGTGACTCTTGCCAAGTCACCTAACCCTATTTGCCTCTATTTCCTCATCTGTCAAATGAACTGGAGAAGAAGATGAGAAACTACTGAAGTGTCTTTGCCAAGAAAACCCCAAATGGGGTCACAAAAGAGTCAGATGCAATTAAAATAAGACTGAACCACAAAAATAAATAAGTTTTACAAATAGCTAATGTTTGGCCATTTGCATTTGGAAAATGAAAGTGTTATATACATGTAATCTAATTATTATTATTAAGTGCCAGCACTTTTAAAAAATTAACGACTCTGATGGAAAATCATTCAAAGATATGTTACACAATTCCTTGACTTCTCAGAGAATGTGGATGCAGGGGTCATTATTTACTTTGCCAGGCTGTGATAGTCGTATACTCATGGACTGTTGGAGTAGGTAGAGTTATTTGCCCCTACACTGAAAAGCTCCAGATTGCTATGTTTAAAAAAAAGTGCATTCTGGTTTTTCACTTTATTTATAGTTTGTCTTTTCCTCCTCCTCCTTTGATCACGGGCTGTCAGTTATTATAACTCTCTGCTGACAGCATGCCTGCCACTGTCTAGTATACTCCCCCTACTGCTTGTCCATTTCGAAGTTGCTGCTTCAGATTTTCTGTGGGCTAGAAAGCCAAACAAAGAAGCTTGGCAGAACTATGTGTAAATTAAAGTGACTATGCTGAGGGGAACTTGAGGGGCTTTTACTGTGAAAATGGAGTGTTAGTACATCAGATTGTGATATCTGTCTTGGATAGGTAATTTTCATTTAACCTTGGGTTCTCAATTGTGATTTTTATGAGTGAAGTTGCTGAAGAAGCAACCTCTGTATTTGTGAGGCATGATTTAGAAAACCTGTTTGTGTTTACTGTCTGACAATGCTGAATCAATGAGCAATTACCAGGTGTCAGAAGGGGATCATTCAGTACAACTTCCATCCAAATAAGTCTATCCAGCTCTATACCAGTGGTCAACTGGCCTCACCTTGAACACTTCCAGTGATAGGGAGCTCACTACATCACAAAGAGGTCCATAATAATCACAATCATATTCTTTCCTACCTTCCTTCCTTCCTTCCTTCCTTCCTTCCTTCCTTCCTTCCTTCCTTCCTTCCTTCCTTCCTTCCTTCCTTCCTTCCTCCATTCTTTCCTTCCTTACTTCCTTCCTCCCTCCATTCTTTCTTTCCTTCCTTCCTTCCTTCCTTCCTTCCTTCCTTCCTTCCTTCCTTCCTTCCTTCCTTCCTTCCTTCTTCCCTCTCTTCTTTCCTTCCTTCCTCCCTCTCTTCTTTCCTTCCTTCTTTCCTTCTTTCCTTCCTTCCTTCCTTCTTTCCTTCCTCCCTCCCTCCCTCCCTCCCTTTCTTCCTCCCTCCTTTCTTTCCTTCATCCCATAATAATCATAACACATTATATAGTACTTTACTCAATAACTTTATGAGACACATAAGGAGAATCTTTCCTCAATTTCATCAATTTCATTGATGAGGAAACTGAGAGATTAATAATTTGCCCATGCTCACACAGATATGAGTCAAAGGCAAGATTCAAATCCAGGTTACCTGATTCCAAGCCTAGCATGACATTCATTACATGTAATTAATTCAATTTAGCAAACATTTATTAAGCACCTCTAGGAACAGGGCACTGTGTAGGATACAAAGGCAAAAATGAGATGGTGCTGGATCTCCAGCAGTTTACATTCTCTCAGTTTCATTGCTGGGCAGCAGTAATTATTAGAAAAGCTTTGCTTTTATGGAGCCCAGCTCTGCTCTTTCTCTCTGGTGGTCCTGGTTCTGCCGAGAACAAGGAGAACAAACCTGATCCCTCATCCACATGACAGCCTGTCAGATACCTGAAGATAAATCATAAATCATGTCCCTTCTCTTCTCCTGTGTGTGTGTGCACGTGTGCACACGCTCATGCATGTGAGCTCACATAGACACATCACTTATGTATGTGTGTATATAAATGTTCAAAATATTATTAGCACTCCTTTTGTGAAATGTTTCTAATAGTGGTAATATTCAGTAGCTGGAAGAAATACAAATCAGTACTGAGACACATTTACAAGTCAAAGTCTAATAGCCATTCTGTGCATGTTGCTTGGTTTCTAGAGCTCCGTTCTCATTTCTAGCTATATGAGCTTCTGCTAATTTCTGTGGCTATGTAGGTTGCACCTTGGGTACATCACACTGTGTGCTCTGCACATTTAGGAATCTAAGACTTAATACAGACTCAGAGGGAAGAGGATAGTCTTTTTTCTTATCATTCTCCATTTTATTAGGGATATAAGAAGGAAGGGAGGGAGGAAGGAAGGAAGGAGGGAGCGAAGGAAGGAAGGAAGGAAAGAGGGAAGGAAGGAAGGAAGGAAAGAAGGAAGGAAGGAAGGAAGGAAGGAAGGAAGGAAGGAA
>NW_027187348.1:2379019-2399094 GCF_028583685.1 Petaurus breviceps papuanus
GAGGACGAGAAGGAAGAGACGAGGGAAGGAAAAGGGAGAGGGGGAAAGAGAAGGGAAGAGAAAGAGAAGGAAGGGAGGAAGAGGAAAAGGAGGGGAGAGACAGAGAGAGACAGAGAGAGACAGAGACAGAGAGGGAGGGGGTAAGAGGGGAGGGAGGAAGGAGGGAGGGAAGAAAGAAAGGAAGGAAGGGAGGAAGGAAAAGAGGGAGGAGGAAAAGAAAGAAAAATTTATTAATTGCCTACTATTATGTGTTGCTAAGCACTTTAAAAATATTATTTGTTCCTCATAACAACCAAGGGACATAGGTATTATCATTACCTTGATTTTATAGGTGAGGAAACCAAGGCATTCAGAAGTGAAGTGATTTTCCAAGAGTCACATATCTAGGAAATGTCTGACACTACTACTATCCCTTTCACATTATCAGGGTGAGGGGTGTGGTGCCCAGACAATCTAGAAAATCCATGTAAATGTTTTTGGCCTCCCCTTTGGACCAGAGAAGAAGTCTGAATTTTTATGTTATTAAAAGATAAAATATAGGTATATTATGTAATACTATACCTATATTTTATGCATTTCTGAGTTTCTAAACTTTCTTCTGCAAAACTCCCCCAAAATTTCCATTTAATTTCCTATGCTAACCTGCAATATATCACAACTGTGATGGGGAAAGTTGTAATGTGGAAGGGATAACTGTAGATCTGAACTCAGGTCTTCCTGATGTTATGCTTAGTGTTCTATCTGCTGCACTGCCTAGCTGCCTCAGACCACCTAGCTGCCTCTAGACATCATATGATATTAGAGCCAGAAGGAACCTTAGAAGTCATCTTATCCAACCTTCTCATTTTACAGAGAAAGAAACCAAGGCCCAAAGAGTGGAAGGGACTTGCCCAAGATCACTAGCTAATTAGTGGCGTAATGGATTTGAGCTCCAGTTTGGCAAACCCTGTTTGCCTTCTGTGTTGTATTATTTTCTAGGCTCTCTGGGGATAGAAACTAGTCTCTTAATTTCAAAGGAATAGTAAATTTGCTCTGGACCTTTTTGGCAACTTGTAGTCTTAAAGAATTGCCCAGAGCACTGAGAAATTAAGTTACCTGCCTGGGGTCACAAAGCCAGCATGAATCAGAAGCAAGATTTGTACCCAGGTCTCCTTGGCTCTGAGGCCAAATCTCTGTCTGTTACAGCTCCATGGCCAGACACAAGTAAGCAACATGTGACTCTTTGGGGACCTGGTGAAGAAACAGAGTGAGAGAGAATTGGGATTGGTAGCTTTTGAGCCCTAAATGGCTCTAAAGTCTCTGGTGAACTCTTCTAGATTGAAGAAGAGGCAGAAAAAAGTGTGAGGAAGAGGCAACAACTTATACACCAGCTATGCATGGTAGGGGGCAGAGGTGAGAAGAGATTGGGAGGCAGGTGATGGAGATCTCAATAGAACACAACACTCCACATCATCATTCACCAGCTGAATCTCTTGCTAATCACAGGTGCATGTTTGGCCAATAAACTCCTCCCATTCCATCCTCTGAGCAGAGTGAATGATCCTCTGTCTCCTAAATCTCCTGGTTCTGCCTCTGCCTAGACTTTGGCTTCTTGCTTCAGCTGCTTTTCAACAACTAGAATGGAGGGTAGTTGCAGGCTGGGGATTAGTGGGAGAATCACATCATTGAGCCTAATTAGTGCACCAGTTTCTTTCAGGCTAACAAGAGGGGAGGGAGGAAAATTCATTTCCTGGCTGTGGTTTGGGGGCACTAATTGGCCTCCCTGCCATGTGCCTAGGGGAAGATGCATCACTCAGAGTACATTATGATCCTGCTCAGGCAGGTTCATACACTGGTAAAGACTTCTTACCTAGAGATGCAAGGAAACAGTTACTAGAACAAAGCAAAGGGTCGATTTCAACCTACATTGGATTCCCTAGGTTGGGGGGACTATGTGGTGACAATGAGGAATGGGGGAGGCAGGAGGAAGGCACAGAGCAATGAGATGATACTTTGTTTTTGGTCTACATGGTGACAGACTGAAGGTTGGGAAAACAAAAAGTTTAGTCTTCAATTCATCCAACAATTATTAAGCCCCTGCTGTGTGCAAGGTATTAGGGGAGAGACAGAGATAGGGATGGCATGGCCTCTGCCCTCAAGGATCTGACAACTCCCTGGAGGGATGATAAAGGTATAAGGAAGATGCATGGAGTGGTCCAGGCAAGATGCTAGATGAAATCTGAAGAGGAAGAGATGACTCTAATCTGGGGTGAGCAGTGGGGAAGGTGAGGTATTAAAGAAGGCTTTCCTGGAGAGGTGGCCCCTGAGTTTAGCCTTGAAAGAAGGAAGGAGGTGATGAATCCAGATGAAAGGATGTGGAGGTGGGGTAGTGGCAGGATCCCTTCCAGACATGGAGGGCACAAGGACCAAAGGCAAAGAGAAATGAGAGAGCAGGATGAGAGCAGGGGATTGTCCAATACATGAGGAGTTCTAGTGTGAGACTAGGGTGGATAAAGATTTATTAGTTCAGGTTGTGGGAGGCCTTGAATGTCAAGGTCAGGAGATTAAACTGGTAGACCAAGGGGAGCCACTAAAGGTGTTTTGAGTATAAGAGTAACATGATGCATTTTGAAGGTTACTTGGGCAGCACTGGGAAGCCTGGATTAGAGGGGATCAACTGAAGGTAGGAAGATTAATTAGGGGACCAATATAATCTAGAGATAAGAGACAGAACTCATAAAGCAGCTGGAGGGCCTGGCTCATCTTGCCCCAGGCACAAGAACACCTAGGCCCACCCTCATTGCTGATTATGTCAGCCTTTCACACTGCTCAGTCTCACAATTCTACCAAATGCTAGCCTCCTTATTTTATAGACAGGGAAACTGAGGCACAAAATCCCACAGCCGTTAGACTGTGAGCTCCTGAATGACGGGGAGTGTTTGTTTTTGCCTGTCTTTGTATTCCCAGCCCTCAGCTTAGTACATGGCACCAAGGAAGTCACCTAATAAATGCTCGTTGACTCAAGACAGTTTTCCTCAGGGCCACATGGAGAATCAGAACCAGAAATACCAGACTTCTTAGACAAATGTTAGAAGTCTGAGAATCAGTTCCTAGTCCTCCTCCTCCAGCTTGCCCACTCTGGTTGAGTGGATTGTGGCTCCCTCTAAACCCAAGTAGCAATCATGCACCTTTCTTGCTGTATCTGTCTGAAAGAGAGATGAGAAAAGGGAAATGCAGCCACTAACGTTAGCCTGGCTGGCCCTCTAATCCAGAGCATCAGGTCCCAGGGCACAGGAGCCAAGCCTCATTTGTGCTTTTTTGTGGTACCCAGATGACCAGTTGGTATGAAAAAATGGCAGGTGCAGACCTAAGAATTAAACCACATTCTGTTTCCATAGCCTTGGTCTCCAAGGAGGCATATAGACTTTGCACAGCCAGGAACTTTAATCCTAGAGGCATCCCTGAATTGTGAGCAATCAGGCAGGAGCTGGGGCAGAGGCATTTTTCCAGGCTGTGTCATCCCAACTTAACAAAGGATGAGAATTGCCATTGGAAAGGAGTAGAAAGAGATGGGGAGGAGAATGGATCTGGGCAGGCTGACACTAAATACTTAAAGCTAGATGGCCCAGTAGATAGAGTGCCTGGCCTAGAGTCAGGAAGACTCATCTTTCTGTGTTCAAATATGGCCTCAGCTGCTTACTAGCTGTGTGACCCTGGGCTAGTCATTTAAGCCTGTTTGCCTCAGTTTCCTCATCTGTAAAATGATCTGGAAAAAGAAATGGTAAGTCATACCAGCATCTTTGCAAAAAAAACAACCCAAAACCCAGATGGGGTCACAAAGAGTCAGACGTGACTGAAAATGACCGAAACAATAGGTATAATTATAGATAATCTTCTGACAGAAATATTTTTAGACCACAACTCAAATATTATCTAGTATAATACTGAAACAGTGTGGGTGGGCAGGGAGGAATGCAAATGCTTCTCCCCATTTTGTAGGTATGGAAACTGAGGGGTAGAAGAGAAAAGTAATTACATCCATGACCACACAATGACTCATAGAATTAGAGCCTCCCAAAGTTAGAAGAACCCTGAAAGGTCGTCTAGAACAGTGCTTCTTAACTGTGGGTGGAAACAAAAAAAAATCGGCAACAGTAAAAGGTTTCTGAACATGAAACACCAGAAATTAATTAGAAATCAAACTTATCATGTATCTGAGGTGTTTCTGGCAGCTCTTGCCAGTGTTACATCGAATAACTTCACTGCAGCCTTGGTTCTGAACACACAGCATGTGCACTTTGCACTGTGCGTGCCCTCAGGCTATGCAACACCTACTGAATGCTGCCAAAATGGGAAAAGGAATCCAGTGGAAAAAAAATTAAGAAGCTCTGGCCTAGTTCACTTGAGGCATGCAGCCCTGCTCTGACCTTCCTGACAAGTAGACACCCCGTCTGTGACCAAATGCCTCCAATTCAAGGCCAAGATAAAATGTGGGCATACTTCATTCTTACTGCAAATTCAGTATATACCTAGACCTGGTACCTAGAAGTCCTCTACTCAAGTGAGCTCAGAGCTGGGAACTTAATGTTCCAGCACTAGTGAAGATCCATGAGGCAGCCTGGTCTCCCAGGAAGAGCTGAGTTCAAGTTCTGTTTCTGATACATATAGTCACCGAGAGTCTCTGAGAGTCTAAGTTATAACCAACTTGCCAATTCACATGGGTGAAGGGAGATTCAATACCAGGCACGGCCCACACTGATTAAATCACAAGTCTAGATTTTTTTAAAGATTATCCAGCTGCCTGGGAAGGGTTATGCTTTAGCATGCTTCAGAGTGTTTAGATAAGAACCTCCCCAGAGCACACTGGAAGAACCCTTGGTGCCTAGCAACCAAGGGCTTGGGGCCCTGGGACTGTCTTTTTTGTTCTCCTAAAAGAATGTATATAAAAACCTTATGATGTGGAGGAAGTTTACAACCACATATATGTCTCCTTACACTGAGGGCATGTTTTCTGCCTTTTTTGTACCCCCAGTGCTTAGCACAAGACCTCCCCTTAGTAGGCAGTTTGTGGTGGTTGTTGTTCAGCCTTGGTGACCCCATTTGGGGTTTTTTTGGCAAAGATACTAGAGTGGTTTGCCATTTCCTTCTTCAGCTCTTTTTACAGATGAGGAAACTGAGGCAAACAGGATGGAGTGACTTGCCCAGGGTCACACAGCTAGTAAGTGTCTGAGGTCAAATTTGAACTCTGGTCTTCCTAACTCCAGGCCTGGCCAGCTCTATCCATTGCTCCACCTAGCTGTAGGTGCTTAATAAATGTTTATTGATTGATTGAGCCCCAACTCCAACTCACACCTACCTTAATATGGCCTATATCCTCAGCTTTAATGGCCATAATACTGGGATCTGGGCCATACCAGATATATCAAGGCTGTGACTATTTTTTGGTAAGGTTCATGGCATATCAAGTCTTATATGCAATATCTTAGTTCAGACTTAGAAAAGGACTATGCCTAGCAGGTGAGGAGATAAGGATGAAAGAGACTCAAATGAATAGAGGGAGTGACCAGAACTTTGTCTCAAGTGGCCAATAAGGTGGGGGGAGGGGACTCAGCAACCATCCCCCAGCCCTGAGTGATGCTTCTGGACTCCAAAGCAGTCTGCTCATCTCCTGGGGCTGCCCATTCCCCCTTTGTCCTCCCCATTTCTGGTCCCTCCTCTGCATCCCCTCTTTCTGGATGTATTGGAGTCCAGCCATGCCGCAGGGCCTAGAGATGGACTCTGCTGACATTCTGTCCCCTCTTCCAGTGTCACTGCTCCTGACCTAGTTATAGTTCCTTCTATGTACCTGCACCCCTATCCCCCAGATGAATCTTCCTCAAATGCTATGCCCTTTGGTTACTACTCTGTCCCATGAACAGGAAAGAGATTCTATAACTAGGTAATTTGGGGGTGCATAAGAGGGAGCAGAAGTCACTAAAAACAATGTTAGCAGTAGGGCCATCTCAAGTGATGGCAAACATCAACAATTTAGGAGACCCCAGGCTGCACGTTACTCATGTGGAGAATGGCTTCATCCTCTTTTTCGCTGGGTTGTATACAGAGCTCTTCTCTTGAAAATTCCCAGAGCTATCCATGCAGGATTTTATAACCTCAGCCTTCATAACAGAGCCCTGAGCACTGATGATATGTGGCACAGGACTAGGATTTGGGGAGGAAGAAACATGTCTCATTTTCAAATGGGGTGGGAGAAGGTCACGGACTCTGAAGTTTGGAGAAGAAAGACTGTTCAAAGTCACATGAAGAAGATACCTGGGAAAAGGACTCAGGAGGCCCCTGGATCTGTCCTCAGCATTATTCTGTTCAACATTTTTATCAATGACTTAGTCAAAGTCATAGATAGTGTACTTGTCACATTTGTGGATGACAGACAAAATGCAAAGAATAGTAAGATGTTGGATGACAGCATCAGTATCCAAAAAGATCTTGACAGGCTAGAATGATGGGCTGACTCTAATAAGATGAAATTTAATAGAGCTACATGTAAGGTCTTACTCTTGAGTTCAAAAAAACCAGCTGTACAGAGACACAGAGATGTAACTAGCTAATATTTCCTGTGGAAAAGCTTGGGGTTGGGGGAAGGAGGAGGGTGGACTGGAAACTCAACATGAGTCAATAGTATGGCATAGAATCCTAAAAAGATTGATAGCATGGATGGCATAGTGGAGAGAGAGCTAACTTCAAAGCTGGGAGCTGGGTTCAAGTGCTGCCTCTGATAAATGCTGGCTGAGTGAGTGACCCAGGGAGGAAGTCACTTAACTTCTCGGTTCTTTGGGCAACTCTCTAAGCAGCAGAACAGGGACTGATCTACTTTAGTTGATGAAGTGCCCTTGCCTGGGGTTTCCTCATAGCAATGAAATCACAGGTCCATTCTCTACCCCATAATATGATTTTAGACTGTATTAGATTGATACTGCAGAAGTATAGTGTCCAGAACAATGGAGTATTTAATGCTCAATTCTTCCCTGGTTTGGCCACCACTAAAGCATTATGTTAAATTCTTAATGCCTTATCTTGGGAGTGACTTTGAGGAGCTACAGCAAATCCAGAGAAGAGAGTCATTAAAACCATACCCTAAGAAGATAGCTCAAGGATAGCTCTCAAGGTGAGGTGGATAGAGCACTGGGCTTGGAATCAGGAAGACTCTTCAAGTGTTTAAATCTGGCCTCTGACACTTACTAGCTGTGTGACCCTGGGCAAGTCACTTAACCCCGTCTGGCTCAGTTCCTCATCTGTAAAATGAGCTGGAAAAGGAATTGGCAAACCATTCCAGTATCTTTGCCAAGAAAACCTCAAAATGGGGTCCTAAAGAGTCAGACATGACTGAAATGACTGAACAACAAAAAAGAGAATAGCTAAAAAAAAATTAGGCATGTTAAGCCTGGAAAAGAGACCATTTGGAGCAGGGGAGGATGAGAAGGAATGAGATAGATGTCTCCAAATATTTAAAGGCTGCCATGTTGAAGAGAGAGTCAGCTCCCCCTCCCCAACACTTGCCTCCTGTAATAAGGAATCATAACAATGGGTGGAAATTACAGAGATTGGTTTTGGCTCAAAATGAAAGGAAATGTACTATTAATTAATGCTGCTTCAACCTGGACATTGCTGGAAGTCTTCAAGCTGGGTTTGAATGACCTCTTGTCAAGGATGTTATAAACATCCTGTTCAGCTGTGGGATGGACTAAATGGGTTCTGAGATTTGGTCCAACTTGTTAATGATTCTGTGATTCCTGCTCGTTGGTCCAGAAGCCTCATCTCCCATACCAATGGGAGAAGGGTTTGGTTTTTTTTGGGGGGGGGTTGTTTGGGGTTTTTTTGGTGGCAAAATGAAAGCCAGAAGGTGACCTAACAAGTCTTTTAAATGTTGTTGCATGAGAAAAGGTAACCAGCTGTTCTCTATCTTGGATGAGATCAGAGCAAGAGGAAGTAGGTTAATACAACAACCTGAAGAGTTTAGGTTAGACATCAGAAGGACTTCCTGATGTGATTCATTTAGAAAGGCTCCTTGAGGTAGGTTGTGGGCCTCCCCTAGATGTCTTTGTAAAGTGGGTTGATAATGATAGTTACATTCACATACAGAAGGATGGACTGAACAAGTTCCTATAGTCTTTTCTTGTCCTGTGATGCTATTACCAAGTTTTTCCCTGTTCTTTTATATAAGAACCTGACAAAAGCACTTTCCATGTCTCTTTCTTGGTTTTCTTTTCCCTCAAAGTTCTCCTGTCCTTTTTCTTTTATCTTCATATGTTTGCAGGTACCCTGAATCTTCCCCCAAAATTCCCACCCCCTTCCCCACCTGGTCTTTTGTTCATTTCCAACATATTAATTCTGGTCCATATCCCTCACCTTTCTCTCCATGCATTGAATGCACTTCTGCCTGAGGGCAGAGAAATGGCCTCTCAAGTGTCTCCCAGGCACAGAAATCTGTGATACTCTATTTATCTCCTGACCCCAATGCCCTAAAAATATTCACAGTTCTCCAGGTTCCCCCAGATCATTGCCTCCTCGGGAAAAAACTACCCCCAATGTCTTCCCAGTCCTCTCCTATTGATCTCCTCAGATCGGCCAGTGGCATGTGTCAGAAGGCCTCAGCATGGACAACCATCTCTCCTCCTCCAACATCTCCGACAGCCTCTTCAACACCACCCTGGTCGTCACCACCATCCTGGTAAGCCAGGTCTCAGCCTCTACCTCTCCTTTCTTGGTATCCCCAGTTTCCTAGGAGGGTTTGTCCCTCAGGGCTAATCAGTCACAAAATTCCTGGTGAACAGCCAATCCCAGTTCTAATCATAGCACTGAGGCCAATTGATGACAGTGTAATTAAAGTCAAGTTGCTGTTTCATTTGGAAATACTATTTGATGGGTTCCAAGGCACCTGGGGAGGAAGGCTAGAGTGGGGAGGTGGTACCATTGATAAATGCCTCTGGAAAACACAACTAGAATGCCCAAACAGCTGCTTGCTACAAGGAGAATGTGGACTTGTGGCACAATGGGCAGTCCAGATGGGGAGGGACCCGATCTTCCTAAACAGCTCTATGTCCCTAGACATTCTGCCCAGTTCAGTGCCCCTATAATACTAGGACAAGAAGGGCTTCCACAGTGGGTGATTGAATATGTGGGAGCAAGCCTGCCTTGTTGGTGACTTTCTGGGTTGGGAAATGGAGAGAAGTAACTGGGCACAGTGACCCATGGGTTGATATATGGGGTACATGCCTAGCCTTATTTGGGGACCCATTTCACCATGCTCTTATGAGTCATGGGATATATTTGCATCCCTCACACCTATGGAAGTATTAACCAGGCTATCTTAGTGATTATCTAACAAGGAAGGTGAAATATTTGAAGACATTAGCTATCTGACATTTTTTGTGGTATTTAGATTATAACCCATGAATCTCCCAGACATGATTCATTATTCTTTCTTTCATTCATTCAATAAATATTTCTTAGGCACCTACTGTGTGCCCAACCTATTGCTAAGCACTGGCCCCTTTCCCCCTGAAAAAATGCTGGCAACACCAGTCCTTCCCAATAATTGGGAAATGTTTGATAATTCTGAGAGAGTCTCTGGATCTCCCAAGAGGTGAAGTGAGCCAGGATTGTTTTATCTTTTGTCATCGTATCCCTAGCAACCCATATAGTGCCTGGCTGACGGTAAGTGTTTAATAGATGCTTGTTAATTGATTGATTGCTCAAGGTCACACAGGGCAGCACATAGTAGACCCAAGATTTGAACCTGAATCACCTGACTCCAAATCCACAACTCTCTCCACTCATCTTTTAATAACAATGACCTATACAAATATGTCCCTAAAATTCAGTACACATCTGAGTAGGGTCCCATGCTTGAACTGCCAGTCAGTGTGTGCTTAGGGAAAGCAAATTTATTGATTGGTTGATTTCAGCCAAGTAAAACAGCATATGGGAGGGAAATCTGCTGGAGGAAAGAAACAAATATATCATATCCCAAAGTCAAATAGTGGTGGCCTTTAGCTTGGTTGATGTTTTGGATGTTTCCTGACATAATTAATAAAGGTTTGTTGAATGAATGAATGAACATGAATAATGGAAATATAGTGAGGACTCAGATATTTTTCACAAAGAACCACCTTGCAAGTTATTGACCCCATTATGTTTTTCTTATCCCCCCCCACTGCCCACCACTACCTCTATCCACTATCTCTCCTCTACCACATATAAACTCACACAGGCTATGTGTTAAATACATTTACTTTGAAAATTAAAGAAAACATTAAATTAATTTAGAAGGACAGAAATTTTAACAGAATTTCATGACACACCTTAAGATTCATTTTAATTCAATTCCACAAACATTCATTAAGCATTGTACTTAGGACACTATGCATTGGAGGTGTCAAACACACAGCCCCACCAGCAGCACGAGACTCACTACACTCCAAAGTGCTGCCAAACCAGATGAAAATGTAAGTGGGAAATATTTAACAAAATAAATGAAGTACAATAAAGCATAGATACTGTTAATATGTGTTTTTCTAAGTCAGTTTGCAGCTTACAGGAATCCTCATGTACCAGTTTAGGAAGCCCTTCTCCATTTGAGTTTGGTGTAACTGCTTTGGAATACAAAGACAAAAAATAAAGCAATAACTGCCCTCAACTGGCTAACATTCTACTCAGACAATCCTTCTTAAAGGATTGACTGAATGTGCCCAGCACTGTGCTAGACATTATGCAGGATATAGAAAAAATACAGCGGTACTTGGCACAGGCACAAAAATCGACCATGTGCCAGGGCATAAAAACCTCACAATCCAGTGTAGAAAGGCAGAACTATTAAATGCCTAATTTTCAGATCATGATGTAATAAAAATTATATGTAATAAAGGACCATGGAAAGGTAGAGTAAAAACTAACTGGAAACTAAATAATTTAATCCTAAAGAATGAATGGGTCAGACAAGGATATAGGAGAAATATGACATAGATGCTGCCCTTGTGGAATTTGCAGGTTAGTTGAGGAGATAAGATTTGTATATAGTCCAACTGGGGAGAGACAGAACTAGTACTCTCAAGGCAGGGAACTGAAGGGACAGCCTATGTGATGCTGACTTAGAGTGCTAAGAGACTTCAGGCAAGGGAGAGGTTAATCAGAGAAGGCTTCACGGAGGAAGTGGGAGTTCAAACTGGCCTTGAAGGATTGGTAAGATTTAGGCAAATGGAGGGGATGGGCAAGGGAGGATATTTTAAGTGTATGAAAAAGCTTGAGTAAAGGGCCAGAGATGGAAATAATCAGGACACACATGGGAGAAAAAGGAGGGTTTTGACCCATTCCCACAGTCATAGCCCATGCTTTGGACCTTGTCATCATTCAGTGTCCATCTCTAAAATCTCACCTTCAGAGCTTCCCCACTCTGACCACCACCTCCTTATGTTCCACCCCAATTCCTCTCCCCAGTTGCTTGTCCCTACCCTTCTTGAGTCTTGCCAAGTGTGTGCTATTGAGATGCCAGGGCTAACATGAGAATGACAGCTGCCTAGTTTCGCTGCAGGAGAACCCATACTTAATGCTGAAGGGGAACCACCAAGAAATGGAAGGCAATGACCGATATGAAGGCTTCTGCGTGGACATGCTTAAGGAACTCTCGGAGATTCTACGGTTCAACTATAAGATTCGCCTGGTTGGGGATGGAGTATATGGTGTGCCTGAGGCCAACGGCACTTGGACAGGAATGGTCGGAGAGCTGATTGCTCGGGTAAGAAAGGGACTGTGGGTGGCTCAGACGTAGGTGATGGGTAAAGGGAAATTGGGGTTTACATTCATAGTCAGCAGGCACTACCTGTCATAATCAATGGTATTCTTTATTTCTTTATTTGGAATATTTTATTTATGCTTTGGTGGTGGTATTGTTTTTATTATATCACTGTTATTCTCATAAGTCCTCTTAAAGGGTTTGTACCTTCTTTGTATCAAAGAAAAAGCATTAAGCAAACAAACCAACTCATTAACCATGTCTGAATGTACCTCACATCCTTAGTTCCTCTTCTCTAACAAGAGAGGGAAAATATGTTTCATCATCTATCCCCCGAAATCAAGATTGGTGATCATGTTAATCTGAATTCTAATACATTTCAGTATTTTCCTTTCAGATGTTGTAGCCATTGTTCTCTTTTCATGGTTATGCTCTCTTTGCTCTGCATCAGTTCATTCAATATTCTCCAAGTTTCTCTGAAGTCTTCTTAAGTTACTATTTCTTATTCCACTAAATCAATGAACTATTCTATTAATATTCCATGAAAATAATCTATTGGAGTTTGTTCAGCCATCCCCTGATCAGTGGGCATTGACGTTTCCAATAACTTGCTCATGAAAAATGTCACTATGAATATTTTGGCATATGACCTTTCACTATCTTTGACATCTTTGTAGTTTAATAGTAAGTAAATTTTTATGGGACCTTAGTTATCCAGAATGTTCTGAAAAATAGTAGGGCCTTATTAAATGTTTCTCAATCCAGGAAATATTGGAAAATCCAATCTCATTGCTTCTCCAACCGAAAATCAATTTCCTTGATCATAACTCAAATTGGGCTAATTTGCTATTTATAAGAACCTCTTAAGCAAGAGGGAGCAACTAATGGGCAGATAATAAGCTTGAGGACTTTGGATCAGATGAATGAGCCGTACTTATTTTGTTGCTTGCATTATTTTTTCATCTCTATTATCCTTATATAGCCGAGGTAGTCAAGGACAAGAAGTATGGACAGACACTTGGATGGTCACGTAGATCTTAAGGACTAATGTGCAAGATGGGATTAAAATTCCAACACATCATAGACGGCAAGACAAAGGGATTGTATAAAAGCAAGTGAGACTACAGGGAAATCTAAATATTCTTGGTACAAGTACAAGGTTAAATAGTTTTTTTTAAAGGTCTTTCTGCCAAAAGAAAATGACCAATTCATTGTTAATCCTGGAACAAGATTAGAATCATAGACTTTAAAAGTAGAAGGGAGTTGATAGAATTCATCAGTCATAGGACTGGAAGAGGGAACTTTCGTTGTCACCTAGTATGCCTCCTCATTTTACAGAGGAGTGGAGAAGAGAAATTGAGACCCAAATCAGTTGAGACTTGTTACTGAGTGTTAGAATTGGAACTAGAACCTAAGCCTCCTGGATCCCAAAATTTGTTATTATTTTTGTTCAGTCATTTCAGTCATATACAAGACTTCGTGACTCCATTTGGGGTTAAAGTGGTTTGCCATTTCCTTCTCCAGCTCTTTTTACAGATGAGGAAACTGAGGCAAACAAATGAAGTGACTTGCCTAGGGTCATGTAACTACTAAGTGTCTGAGGCTGGATTTGAACTCAGGTCTTCCTGACTCCAGATCCCACACTCTATCCATTGAGTCACCTAGCTGCCCAAACTAGCAGTCTTTATTATTGTGATCAAGCTTTTCAGTTTTTGCCTGTATGTAGGTATGTGTTTACCTTAAGTTTAAGATAGATGACAGTAACTCAGAAGAGACAACATAACTGTGGGAGTCAGGATCTCCAGGTTCTTTCATGTGCTGAAGGATAAAATTGTAACAGTCCCCTCCTCTCTCTGGGCCTCAGTTTCCCAATGGAATGATGAGGCAGCATCATGCAAGGGATCAAGCATTTAAATAGGGAGTCAGGAAGAAGAGCTGGGTTAAAATCCCACTTCAGACACTTACTGCCAGTGCGACCCTAAGCAAGGCATTTAACCTCTCTTAAACTCAGTTTCCTCATTTGTATAAAGAAGATAATAATATTTTATAGCACTTACCTCACAGAATTATATTAAGGACCAAAGGATTTAATATATACACAGTGTTTTGCAAACCTCAAAGCAAAATGCATGTCGATATAAATAATAATAAATAAGTATCATTATTGTTGTTGTTAATGATGTTGCTATTGTGATCCCTAACTTTTGCTCATGACCTCACATCAGGAAGCAGTTTACCATTAAAAGCAGTCGTGAGATTAGACCTTGTGTTCTGGCTGGGAGAAGAGTGAAACATGAAGCCAATAAAGCGTCCTAATTTGCAAATTATGGGTGGCAATGTGGTACTGCTCATGCATGGAGAGAGAGGCCCAGCCCTCGTGCCAATAAGAGCAGCAGCTTTGCAAAACACAGACTTACAAATCAGCTACAAAAGTCCTGGGGAGCACTGGAGGAAAACGCAATGGGAGGCAGAGTTGGGGAGGGGGGTTGCGAAAGTATCTGCGGGGAACCTCAGACTGTCTTTGAGATTCCAGCTCACCCCCTGCCAGTGAATACATAGGCATTACTAGAGGAGGATTTGCTGTTTTTCCTTTTCTGATTAAAGATTCCCTGCTGGGAATTTTTCCTGCCCATGTGTAGAATCCACAGTAGGGATGGAGTCCAGTGGCTCAATCAAGGGTGGGGGACCTCGAGGCTGCAGGTTCCTCACCCCCGAGCTAGATCACAGGAGGGTGAGACACAGGATCTCCCACCCTCTTCTGCTGATCTACTTGGCCGTCTGCATCCTAACCCTGGAGTCCTCTGAGTGTCCTATATGAAGATGGGCTTAAAAGGATGGACTAGATGACCTCTGGAGAAGACTTTGAAGTGACAAATTCTATACTTGTGGGAGAAATTCATACCCTCTCCTTCTGAAAGTTTGCGTGAATCATAGCAGCTCCTTAGAGCAAGGCTCAATGATTGACTATACCAGTGGAGGAGAGTTTGAGTGGAGACCCTGTTGAGTGACATCAAGAAGTCAGCTTGAGACCTTCAACTATGCCACAGACAAACTACCAGTGTTAATGATCCACATGGAGTTCATCCAAGGTTGAACACAGCCTCTGAGTGTCATGAGGCCTGATTCTCTACTTTATAGGGAGTAAATGATCTGAACACATTGAATTCAAGAAGTTGGGTCAAAATGGAGGATCCATGCAGAGCAAGGTAGTTGCCAACTTGCACCAGCTATACAAGGGCCATATGCCTCCTAAGATATCCTCTCAGGGAAGAGCAACAATCCTTAAACCTTGGATCTGACACTTTCCTACCCTGCATGCGTAACCAGAAGCAGTGAAATTGGCCACAGTTACAGAATAAATTCTAACAAATAATATAGAAAGGAACCAATCACAGGATGTTAGAGTAGCTGTTCATCCTTCATTTAGAAGAGAACCAGTGACATTTATTAAGCTTTTATTCTGTGCTAGGCACTGAGGATACAAAGAAAGTTTAAAAAAAGATTCCTACCATCAAGAAGCTTGCCTTCCATTTGGGGAGACAACACATAAACAACCGGTACATGATATTGTTCATCCTTTATTTTATGTAGAGGACCAATGATGTTATGGGGTGATGTTGTGACTTGTGGTGAATTGTATTAAAGTGAGGCAAAGTTGCACAAAGTAGTCAGCCTCACTCGCTCTTCCTGAGTCGTCAAAGTCCAGTGGCAGGACAAAAGTCAAGGTGATTGGCAATGAACCAGGATGCAGTGGATGACCTTGACATCTTCAGTGCCTGACCAAACTCTAAGCACTTCACAGTGCCTGCTTCAGACAAATTGTAGAGATCACAGACTTCTTGTTGTTAAATTGAAGGGACCTCAGAAATCATCTATTCTAACCCCCTCATTTTGCAGATGTGGAAAATGAAGGCCAAGTTAAATGACATACCCAAGTTCTCATGTTTGGGAAGTGGCAAAGCCAAGAACAGAATCTAGTTTTCTGGCTCCCAGGTCAAATGCAGGATTGTTTCTCCTTGTGAAGCTCCATGAGGGCATGGGCCACATCATAGCTAAATTCTGTGTTTCCCTTAAGGTCTGGAACATTGTTCTGTGCACAGCAGTTACTCTAATACGATTTGGTTGAATTGAATTTGTCTTACCAAATTCTGTGAATGAATGAAAAATACACGTTTTAAATGTTTACTAGATGGCAAGCACCTTGCTAAACCCTGGGGATACATACAGAAAAAGTTAAATAGACCTTCATTCAAAGGAGCTCATATTCTAATTAAAGGAGACAACACATAAAAGTTCAGTTTCAGGGCAGACAGAAAGGCCTAGTGATCCTTCGTTTCACCAGGAAGAATGGAGCTGTTGACCACCATCTCAGTCAAAGTCTGTGGGCAGTCAAGCAGTCAAGAGTCAGACAAGGGGGAATCCCTTGTGGTACTGTTCTTCCATATCCCCACATCCAAGGTCCCAAGATTCCTGGAAAGAATATTGGATGACTCAACATGATGGGAAGGGAGTTAGAGGAAAGGCTAGGAAGATAAGATACACCCAGTGATGCCACCTTGGCCATCCCAAATGAATGTGGGGTGAGGGTTCAGAAGATAATCTTTGAATATCTTAGAGATACAAAATTTCATGATGGAAAAAGTGCTGGACCTACTGTCAGGAGACTTGGTTTTGAATTCCAATTACATTATTTCCCAGCTGGGTCACTATGGCCAGGTTATTTCACCTCCATGAATCTGTTTCCTCATGTGTAAAAGAGGAATAATCATACTTGCACTTACTTGCACTGTCTCCTTCAATCAGTCAATAAGTATTTGTTAAATACCGGCTATGTTCCAGTATTGGGGATACATGTGCCAAAAATAAAACACATTTCTCCTTTCAGCTCTACTTAACAAAGAACTTACATCATGATGGGAGAGACATCAAGTGCATATAAAACATAGAGATTACAAACATATACAAAATAGTTAGGTACAAGGTCACTAAGATTATTTGGGAGGGAGAGAAGTAAGAGTTGGGGAGGGGAGGAGCCAGGAAAGACTTCACAGAGAAGATGGTGCCTGAGCTGAATCTTAAAGAAAGAAGTCTTAATAAGAGAAGAGATAAGGAGGAAGCATATTACAGGCACGGAGATCAGCCAGTGCAATTGCATGGAGATAGGAAGTGGATTGTCATGAGCGGGGAAAGAGAGAAGTTAGTCTGGATAGATGGTAGAGTATAAGAGGGGGAGTGATACCCAATGAGCCTGAAGAGATAGATTGGGGACAGGCTGTGCAGGGCTTTAAAAGCTAAACTGAGGAATTTATATTTTATCCTAGAGTCAATAGAAAGTCCCTAGAGTCAGTTGAGCATAGGAGTCACATGGCTGAATCTACACTTGAGGAAAATTGCTTGGCTGCAATATATAGAATGGACTAGAGGGGGGAGAGTCTTGAAGGGAGACCAATTTGGAAGTTGTTGAGATAATCTAAACAAGAAGTGAATGAGGGCTTGAACTAAAGTGGTAGCTGTATGAGTGGAGAGAAGGGGTCATATGTGAGAGAGGTTGTGAGCACAGAAACCGCAAGGTCTGGCAACTGATTGAATACATGGGGTGAGGGAGAGTGAGGAGTCCAGGATAATGTTTTTTCACAGGTTTGCTATAAGAAAATCTATTTGTAAGCCTTAAAGTGCTATAGAAATGAGTCATTATTGTTTCAAAAAAAATTGGAAATGTTAATTCACACCTTTTTCCTCTCTCATAATAGGGAAGGCTCAGCTTGTTCTTCACTGCATAATGGACCTGGGACCAGTGCAGTCTGAATGAGACTAAAAAGAGGATTTCTATCTTGTGAATGCTTGTTGACCACTATAAATTGACTCATGCATGCAGTGAAATGATAGTTTGTCTGTTGAGGGTTAAGGGCAGAGGAAGCAAAGGCAATGGATGAAGGAAGGCTATTGGGAAATATTATGATCTTGGCTAGGCTACCCGAAATAACCCCCAGAGTGTACAACTAGAGGAGTGTATTTGAAAGGGAAAATTACTTGACTTGTCAAATTAAGATAACAAACATTTATTACACACTTACAATGCGCCAGGCACTGTGCTCAGCACTGGGGAAGCAAAGATAGGTTTAAAAAAACAGCCTTTGCCCTCAAGGCTCTCACATTCTAATGGAGGAGACAACATAATGACTATGTATAAACAAGATACATACAGGATAAATTGGAAATCATCTCAGAGGAAAGACTATAACCTTAATGGTGACTGAGAAAGGATTCTTGCAAAAGGTAAGATTTTAGCTCAGATTGGAAGGAAGCCAAGGAAACCAGAGGTAGAGGTGAGGAGGGAGAAAACTCCAGGCATGCGGGACAGTGAGTGAAAATGCATAAAATAAGGTGTCATGTCCAAGGAACAGCGTGAATGACAGTCACTGGATCAGATGCGGAGAGGAATAAATGTATAAGACTAGACAGATAAGAAGGGACTGTAATGAAGGGCAATAAAAAGCCAAACAGAGGATTTTATGTTTGATCCTGGAGGGAATAGGAACCCACTGGAGTTTACTGACTAGTGACTGGGGGTATCATGGTCAAACTGTGCTTCAGGAATATTACTGTGAGTAGAGGATAGACTGGAGAGGTAAAGACTTGAGGCAGGGAGACCAAACCAACAGGCTTCAATAATCCAGTAATGAGGTGATGAGGGCCTGCCCCAGGGTAATAGCAGTATTAGAGGAGAGAAGAGGATGTATACGAGAGATGTTGAAAGAGTAGAATCCACAAGACTTGGCAACATATTGGCTGGGGAAGGGGAGATGTGTAAGAGAGAGTAGAATCAAGGATGGAACCTCTGTGGTGAGCCTGGGTGTCTGGAAGAATTGTGCCCTCAACAAAAATATGGAAGTTAGAAGAGGGAAAGATTTGGGGGAAAGATAGTGAGATATGTTCCTTATAAGAAAGTCTTGAAAGGGAGAATTTAAGTGCATAGAATCTTGGAATTCTTTCAATTTTGAAATCCGGTGATTTTTTGTTGGTCGTCAGCCTTCTTGACCTCTCTGCACCGTTTGATCACTGTCTGCTCTTGGTCTCTGTGGCACTCTGCATCTCTGTGACTCCTCCTGCTTAATCTTCCATCGAGATCTTGAAAATCAGAAATGTTAGCAAGTCTTAGCCTTTCCCTTGACTACAATACTCTAAGTTTCATGAAGGCAAGGTCTGTGTCCTATTGAGTCTTTGTCTATCCTATCCCTTGGTCCAGTGTTTTATCCAAAGTAAACATTCAATAAATGTTTACTGAATTGAGTATAACTTGAACTGAGCTTGAATGGAGATGATTTTAATGTAGAACTAGAAAAGGAATTTAGAAACCATCTACCTCAACCTTCTCATTGGGTGACAAAATTGAGGTCCAGAGAAGGAAAGTGTTTTGCCTAAGGTCATTTATATAAAAAGTTGTAGATCTCAGGTTTGAATCTAGGTCCCCTGACTCTAAGTTCACTGCCTAAGCCTAATTCCAGTATACCACATGACCTTTCACATATTAGATTATATAAATCATAGAGGCAAAGTAATGGCCTGGATGACCTCCAGAGGGCCCCCTCCTTCATGCTATTGCTCTTCCTGGTGATGGATCCCCTACCATTTTGTTATCAGAAGATAACCCAGGACTGCAGAGTTATTCAAACTGAAGAGTAGTAATTGTTAAATAGCTTCTAAGCATATTTCCTACATATGTATGAAAAGCACTGGAGCATTTCTTGTGGCACAGAAACCATTAGAAAAGAAGGGTGCTGTTGCTGGACAGATAGATCCATATATAGTGGGTCAAATGGTTGAGCCGGTTCCTCCAGGCAATGTTTCTGACTGCTGGAGATGTTGGTTGCTTTGGGAGGCAGCTCATGTTTGAATTTGTTCTTTGCCCATAATCAAATCCTTCACAGCTCAGTGAACTCTGGGCCCGGCCAGTTATTGTGTTGTACCCACACAATTCCATTCCCTTGCCTGGAATATCCTACTCCCTTCTTCAGTAATCCAAGGCAATACTATCTTTCAGTGTTCACAGAGGAAGTCACCAGTTTCTCTGTTCCTCACTATCTTTTCAGCATATATTTTCACTAGATTCATTTGCATTTCTTATGTTTCTGTTAAGTCTTTTTATGTGTACATGTACTGGTTCCTCCATTAGACTGTGAGCTCTCTGGAAGCATTAAATAGCAGAAAGAGCACTAGTCCTAAAGCCGGAGGACTTGGGTTTGTATCCTGATTCTGCTGCTTATTAGGAAGGAAGGAAGGAAGGAAGGAAGGAAGGAAGGAAGGAAGGAAG
>NW_027187348.1:2399194-2404228 GCF_028583685.1 Petaurus breviceps papuanus
TGTGTATGAAGGAAGGAAGGAAGGAAGGAAGGAAGGAAGGAAGGAAGGAAGGAAGGAAGGAAGGAAGGAAGGAGAGAAAGAAGGAGGGAAGGGAAGAAGGAAATAGAGGAGGGAAGCACAGAGGAATGGAAGGAAGGACAGAAGGAAGGAAGGAAGGAAGGAAGGAAGGAAGGAAGGAAGGAAGGAGGGAAGGGAAGAAGGAAATAGAGGAGGGAAGCACAGAGGAATGGAAGGAAGGACAGAAGGAAGGAAATGAGCATCTTAAGTGCCTACTACATGCTAGGAACTGTGCTGTGTTTTACAAATGTCATCTGATTTGATTCTCACAACAACCCTAGAAGGTAGGTGTTATTATTATTCCCATTTTACACTTGAGAAAAATGAGACAGACTGAGGTTAAGTGGTTTGCCAAGGGTCATACAGCTAATGTCTGAAGCTATATCTGAACATATGGAGTCTTCCTGGCTCCAGACCCAGT
The DNA here is from genome assembly GCF_028583685.1 of Petaurus breviceps papuanus. NCBI lineage: Eukaryota > Metazoa > Chordata > Mammalia > Diprotodontia > Petauridae > Petaurus > Petaurus breviceps. The sequence continues at coordinate 2,399,673 of NW_027187348.1, forward strand.
GTTCTATCCACTGTGCCACATAGCTACTTCTCTTCACTATGGACCTTAGACAAGTCATTATCTCTTCATTTATAAAATAAGGAAGACATACTAGATTATCTGTAAGTTTCCTTCTAGCTCAAAGCCCTGTGGAATTAAAAATTAATTGCAAAAAGTACAAATGCCACCTTATTCCTTCACCTGTTAACCTACAATACTACTACATGCTTGATAATAGAAGAATATTCTCTCTGTAATGTTTGACTCACAAATACTTATTGTCCTAGAAAAGAATTAGAAAGGTAGAATTGGGGGTGGCTAGGTGGCGCAGAGAGCAAGAGTACCAGCCTCAGAGTCGGGAGGACCAGAGTTCAGTTCTGCCTTCAGACACTTAACACCCACACAAAAAAACTAGCCGTGTAAACTTGGGCAAGTTACTTAACCCCAATTGCCCTCTGAAAGGCAAAAAAAAGGTAGAATTGGATAGGACCTTGCAGAACTCATCTCCAGGAATCTGCCCCTTCCCTCCACTCAGTAGAGAGGTGGTAGACTATGGGTACAGAATAAGTCATATGTTGCAAGATATGATGAATGTGTTGGTTTTTCTTTGTTACAAGATTTTGCTAATTTGTTACAAGATTTTAAAAAATCATATAGCCCAAATCCCTCATTTTGCTAATGAGGAAATTGATCTCTGAGAGATCAAGTAACTTGCCCAGTGTCACACAGTAAATTAAGGATTTTAAAAAAGGTCTCATGGTTTCCAGTCCAATTTCTTTCCATCCCACTATGTTGTCAATTATAACAAATCCCTCATTTTATATAGAAAAGACTCAGAGAAGGGAAGGGATTGCTCAAGGCCATACCCTTAGTTGATGGCACAGTTGGGTCTTGTTCAGAGACAGAGGTGAGCTTCACCAGTGGCAGGATGCAGGTGGGGGAAGATATAAAATAAAGGAATCAGAGAACCTGATGGTATTGTAGTCTCCTTAATATTCCTGGTACAGTCTTATCATCAAGTATTTAGACTAGATCAGACATATCCCTTATTTGTAAACCATAAATTAAAACTAGTATGTGTACCTTTGATCTTCTCAGAAGGTGACCCTTCTCTTGATGAAGCTCGAGAGTCACACTATAGGTCATTTTTTTATGCCCTGTTCACCCAACAGCACCAAAGCCAGATCCTCAGCAAGCAGTACCATGGACAGAGCACCTACTGTGTTCAGTGTTCCTGCTAATCCTTTTGGGGCCATGCAGAATACATTTTTTAAAATTATTTATTTACTTTTAGTTTACAACATTCAGTTCCACAATCCCTTGAGTTCCAAATTTTCTCCCCTTCTGTCTCCTCCCCCCTCCCCCTCTCCCTCCCCCTATGGCAGCATGCAATCCTATATAAGTTCTACAAATACCTTCGCATTAAACATTAGTCATGTTGTAAAGAATTATAACCAATGGAGTGAACGAGAAAGAAGGAATGAAACAAAACAAAGAATGAAAGAGAGAGAGAGCAATTAGTTTGTTTCAATCTGCATTCAGACTCTGTAGGTCTTTTCTATGGATGAGGATATCCCTTTCCATCATGAGTCTTTTGGAGTCATCTTATAACCTTGAATTGCTGAGAGGAGCCCAGTCTGTCAAAGTTAGTCATCACAGATACGAAGTGTTAGTAATTATCTACAAAGTTCTCCTGGTTCTGTTCTTATAGCACAATAGTATTCCATTACATTCATATACCACAACTTGCTTAGCCATTCCCCAATTGATGGGCATCCCCTTGATTTCCAATTCTTTGCCAGCACAAAAGGAGTGCTATAAATATTTTTGTACATACAGGTCCTCCTACCACTTGTATGATCTCTGTGGGATATAGCCCTAGAAATGGTAGAATACATTTTTAAGTGGCCCAGCTCAGCTCTACGCTTGGTGGGAGATACACAGTCTCTGCCCTGGAGGAGCTTACCATCCCAAAGAAGAAATAGGATCTAGACACATGGAAAGGTAAAGGTAAGTTCCTGACAGCAATGGAAGAAATGGCAGGAGAACCTCTGACATTCACATAACACTCCAAGGCCTGCAGAATGATTTACATTATGTCATTGAATCCTCACAACATACATGTGAGATCGTAGTGCAGGGATTATGATGCCTGTTTAATGAACAGGGAACTTGAAGCAAAGAAAGTTCTCTGATAATGAGGTGGCCTTTCTCTTCCCCAAGGCCAACTCCTCTACATGTGCCCTTCATCTCACCCCCTCCCACTTTTCCAGCAACATTATCTGTATAATTTCCTCTTTCTCTTTCATATTCAGGGCTCCCTATCTACTGATTCCTCTCCTGTTCTGCATACAAACACACCCAAGTCTCCCTCATCCTAAAATATCTTCACTAAAAGCCTGTTTATATTCTATTTCCTTCTCATTCACTTCTCAAAAACCCTGTAATCTGACTTCTAACCTCATCACACAACTGAAAACTCCTCTTTTCCGAATTACAAGTGATCTCATAATTGCAAGATCCAATTACCTTTTCTCAGTCTTCATCCTTCTCGACCTCTGTTCACTCTGACAACGCTCTCCTCCAGGAGACTCTACTCTCTGGGTTTCTATGACTATACTCTTCAATGTGCTTCTTATCCGTGCCAGAAAACCCTTCAGCCTCCTTTGCTTGCTCATCATCCATTTATCCCCTAACTGGGGGTGTTCCCTAAAGCCTCTCCCTCTCTCATTTCCTATGAGTTTAATAAGCATCTCTATACAGATGGCTCCCAGATCTATATGTCCAGCATTAGTCCCTCCCCTGAGCTTTAGTCCCATTTCAACAATTGCTTATTGGACATTTCAAACTGGATGTCCTGTAGACATCTCAAACTTAAATTATCCTTAACATAACTCATTATCTCCCCACCTTAAGTTCTATCCCCCTTTTAAATTTCCCTATTTCTGTTGAACACACCATAATTCTTCCAGTCTCCCAGGTTTGTAGTCCCACAATTATTCTCAATTCCTTACTTTCCTTTACACAATATTGAACCACTTGCCAAATCTTAGCTTTTCTAACTCTACAACATCTCTCATAGCCAACCCCTTCCCTCTATTCACAAAGCCCTAAGTTTAGGTTCTCATTACTTCCTACATAGATTATTGCAGTAGCTTCCTAGTCAGTCTTCCTGCCTTAAGTTTCTCCCCACTTTAGCTTCCACAACGCTACCAAAATAATTGTCCTTAAATGTAGATCTGACCATGTCACTCCCCTACTTATTAAATTCCAGGGACTAGGATCTCTAGCTTAGGGACTCTAAGGATCAAATATAAACTCCTATTTGGCTTTAAAAAGATTCTTTACAACATGACTCCAATCTATCTTTCCAGCCTCATTGAACATCACTCTTCCTTCCACATTCTGTGATCTTTTTCTCTGTTTCTCACACATAGCATTCAATTCCCACCTCTTTTGCCTTTTGCAAAAGCTGGCCATTACTGAAATGCACTCCCTCCCCACTTTGACATCTTTTTTTCAAGACACAGTTCAAATATCACCTTCCACACGAAGTCCTCTCTGATCCCTTCAACTACATGTGCCCACCTTCCCTAAACACTATGCATGTAAGTGCTTTGTATCTAATCTCTTTATAGATATTCTATTCTGTATTTAGACATGTACTTGTTTTGTTCCCCATTAGAATGTAAACTCTTTGAGAGCAGTGATTGTTTCATTCTTTGTATCTGCCTCAGTCTGGAACATCATGACTACTTAATAAATGCTTGTTAATTAATTTATTGATGTTTCATGTTTATTTATCCATGTATATTATTTTTCCCCTCAGTAGAATAGAAGATCCTTGAGGATAGGAATTATTTCCAAGTTTTTTTATTTAGTGCTTACTATATGCCAGGCACTGTGCTGGGTCCTGGATATATAAATACAAAAATGGCACAATCCCACACTGAAGAAACTTACATTCTAAAAGTGGAGACAACACATACACAAATAAGTTTATATAAACATACAAAATGAATATACAGTAGCTTCAGGAGGGAAGATGCTTGCAACTAGGAGCTATCAGGAAAGGACTCATGAAACATTAGTAGAATCTATCAAATATGACATATCTATGCCTGATACATATTAGGCACTTGATAAATGTTTGTTAAATGAATAAATTCAACCTTACCTTCTCCAAACTTCTGTAGATTTGTTGAGAGCTTATGGACCAATGGAAAGAATACTGTATTTTGAGGCCAGATGACCTTGGTTCATATTTCAGCCCTGAACTTACTATCCATTTGGTCAAATTATTCCCCTGCACCCACTCAACATGAAGATCAAACTGAACTTAGTACTAGGTCTTACTGCAACTCAAGATTCTACTCTCCTCCTCCTCAAGGCCCTGAAGAGTCTGTGTCTTCCTTCAAGGCAAAGCTCAAGTTTCATCTCTTCCCTGAAGCCCTACATGATCTCTTCTAGCTCCCCACTCCATAACTGTTAGTGGCTTTACCTTCATAGCCTTGGATTTTACTGCCTAGATTCCTTCCTTCCTTCCTTCCTTCCTTCCTTCCTTCCTTCCTTCCTTC